>NC_136503.1:35838252-35930752 GCF_053919585.1 Euprymna scolopes
AGATATCACGTAACTAATTACTTGTTTACCTACTCTATTTTCTTACACTCTGTCTTAAGGATGGTGATCGAGAGATGCAGACGGCAAACATCGAGATGACCTAAAGTTAGATTCTCTCTACATTGTCAGATGCATATAGCCTGTAGCCTGTATCGCCCTCAACGGGAAGCTGCGCAGAAACTCTGTTTTTTCTAGAACACGGACGATTTTTCCATCATCACATCGCTTCCCTGCACGTCAAGTGTTTCTTGTCTAGGGATTTTACCTTAGACCCCCTTTCAATCACGGTGCCTGCGGCCTGGTCTATTTTCATCAGTTGCCAGATTACATTAATATGTACTTATATAATCCCCGTCAAAATTTATACTAGTTAAATTAATCGCTACTTACTGGTGTAGCCTCTAGATATATAAAACTAGTTTCGTACTGTATTCTCAAATATAAACAACATGGAGCACTGACAATAATTTAATACTTCCATTTTAATTTGACAGCGTTCATTTTAATCAGATGTGTGTGTATGTTCTACTCGACGATTTTATGTTTGTAGCGAATTGCGTATACAAACTGGATTCAATACGAAAGCGAAAACATTTACAATATCCGCTCTGCATAAAATAGAGCAACTCAAGAAATAAATGGCATTTCGTTTTCTTTATAATTTTATCAGAGAATTTTGAAACAAGGAAAGGAATATCAGGATGAAAAGAAATAAACGAATGGTGCTAACTTACTGAACAGGCATCTTCTCCTTTTTGTCCAACTAACAAATGCAGCCTGCTCCCAGCAGTAAGGTTATAGTAGGCAAACACATACTTTGCCTGGTGCTGCTCATCGTACACCTGGGGTAAATGTTTTGTCGATCTTCCTCCCATTGCGCCCAACGCAAGAATTCTGAAAAAAACAACAACATTTTTACATTAATTTATTTGTATTATTCGGACTATGGTTTTCATCTTGAGTTTTGTTATCACAACGTTTCAGTCGATGTAAGCTCCGAACTTCTTCAGGTGTATATTATCGAACTCTACACGGAATATGGAATGTAACCTTCTATTTAAATTACGAGGGCAACATGCTCTTGTTCCATCATAAGGTAGAAGTCTTACGTAATTCACAATTGTATTTTAAGTGTCGCATGTTTTTTTTTACACAGTGGTCACCACTTATCAAGACCCGGAAGCCACTCAGGGATAAGGGTTATTGCAAGTTCATTACGTTAGTGTGGAGATTTGATGAAGTGTTTACTAAAGGGGGCGGTTCATTAGGAATTTGTTAACGTTGGACTTGAACACACCCAAGTTATAGTCCGGTCGGAAGCAGGCAGACGGAACAGAATTCCACAGGCGTGCAGTTCTAAGAAAGAAGTACTGAAGATTGAGCTTTCAGCCTCCAGAAGAGTGCAAATTACAATGGTTTTACCAAGTACTTTATCTGATACGCTAATTGTAGACAATTAGAGTATGGATTTTGGGAGCCTTTAACTTACTTTTATATGTAGCTGTACAATCGAACTACTTATCACTAGGTATAGGACTACAGCATATTCTTTTCATTCATGTGTCGGATATATACTCGAGAATCAAAACAGTGAAAAGAGTATGCAGCTGTCATAGCTCTACCTATCACTATAATAACTAATTACGACTACAAATTTATATATATATATATATATATATATATATATATATATATATATATATATATATATACATTTGAATAATACTAGGCGCAGTGCCATTATTATTAATTGTTGAGGGTTTTTTTTAATAGTTTCAACATATATTATTCAAGAGAGAAAAATTGTAATAATGACCAGAAAATAAAAGTAAAACATTTTTCACCTTAATTCTAACTCAGTGTTTACAAAACATAATTAGACAAAAGGAGGGTAAATTATAGTGGGATAGAAAAATTATTTACCCACCTTTTGTGAAATTTGTGTTTTTATTTTAGACATTGAATCAGAGATAAGAAAAAAATATTTTAGAAGTGTATTTTAGTTTCTGTCCGTTTTTATTTCTTTAATAATATATGTTCAAACTATATAACAATACTTCAACAATTAATAATAATGAGACTGCGCCCAATATTATTCAAATGTTTAATAAAATTTTTTACCTATAAAAATCGTTATGTATATATATATATATATATATATATATATATATATGTGTGTGTGTGTGTGTGTGTGTATTTTCATATCTCCAAGTTCGACAAAAAGATTCCCAAGTTCGACAAGATGCAGCTGAAGGTGGCATCGACCAAAACGTTCTGAATATAACACTCAAAATGAGAACCGTAGTTCGAATAATCCAAATAATACAAATTACCAAACATCATCTAAAAATTAAGAAACAAAATTCTTTACATTGTTCATATGGTTTTTGGACTATTGTCTTCACAGCGTGCTGCTTGAGTTACACGAGCCATGTATTATAAAAATAAAAGCTTCATTATAGCTTTAAGCCTGTTAAAGTAAAAGGTATAACCAAGAGAACTTCCCTCGATCTCTCTAGATGTCACAGAAAAAGTGATTGAGAAAAAAGATACTTTTTGTTTTACATGCATGCGCCTGATTATGTCGATTGACCTTTTCAACTGTTCGTTATTTCACTGATATACTCTGTGACCTTTATATAGTACATTTTTTAAAAAGTCGAATTGATTAATTTTTAATAAAAAGGTGTGTTTGAAGGCTCGTCGATGCAGAAATTATTGGATCGTTGTAAACAAATAAATAAATATATAATGATAAATAATTCAAAAAGCGGCAGTGTAAAAACTGAATATACATTTTTTTTACCTCTTGAGAATGGGGGTTGCCTCCGAAAATATTTTGGGAATATACCATCTATAGTCAGGTAAATTAATACATATTTATTGAGAACTATTGAATTATATATCACTATTTATTATTTATCGGTTTATAACGACCGAATAATTCCTGCATTAACAAGCCTTTACACACACCTTTTATTCGACAAACAATGCTTCAAGAAAACTACAACATACTTGATTAATGTTTGTTTGCAATTACACGATTCAATGCAAGGTCATAGGTAATAAGAGCCTGCTTAGGTGCATGGGTTGCGCAATAAACCCTATGTAACCTGGCCGTTTCGTAATTCATAAAATAAAACTGCAAAGATATATAAATAAAAATCCGGGTCGGCATTTTTTCTTTATCATAAAACGTTTTTATAATTGTTACGTTTGACACCACTTAAAAAAGTCTCTGGCTGCCACATGTTTATTTACCTGGTAGTTTCTTCTTCCTCCGACCGTATGACGATCACAATTGTCCCATTGTCGTCTTCCACTTGACACATCCATTCTCTTCGACGTCTACTTTGGTTCTGCTCCGAGCACATGCTGTATTTTTATCTCCCTTTTTCTTTCTTCTCGCGCACACTTCTTAATTTGCATATGTCTTTTTTCGGCTACTGATGATATTCTCCACCGCGCTCATACGCGCTCTGTTACACTTATGTCTTATTCTGATAAAAAATTTTACATCCTATGAAAGGGAACATGATAAATATCTGTATGCATAGTATTCCAAACAGTCGAGAAAAAGAATTAAAAAAATGAAATCTGAGCAACATCAAATAGACGTAGTGCGAAAAGAGAAATTGAAATCATATATGACTGATCAGAGATATGAAATTAGGTTAAAATAATAGATAAAATGTTTCGAATAGGAACAGCAGGAGATTCAAAGAAACAGTCCAGAATATTTCCTATATCAAAAAACAAAAATAAATAGAACTCTGTATGATGTACGTACCTGTGATGAAACGAAAATATATTAAAAAATCACATATTTTTTATTTTTTTAAAGAAAAAAAAGTTTCAAAACAATTACTGCGAATTTATAGGCATTATAAAATTAATCTCGCAAACTACGCTGATTTATCTCCGTTTGCTTTTTAATTTTCAAAATAACGAACAAGACAGAAATGGGGGAGGTCAGTAACTTATGTGGAATTAGGTTAAACTACGAGATAAAACATTTAGGACACCAGGAAATTTAAATCATTGGCCAAGAAGCTCCTCTATATTAAAAACAAAAATAAAGAAATATGTCATACGCACCCGTGACGAAAACGAAAATATCAGACTAAAAAACCCACAAAAACGTATCAAGTAGTCTTGATTTTATAAAGAAAATCACTTTTAAATGAATTGGATTTAAAAAGGAAATCATTTTAAAGCGATGAATGTTAATTCATAGGCATTACAATATAAATCTCGCAAGTTTGAATTATGCTGATTTATCCCCCTTTGCTTTGCCATTCTTTGGTTACTAATAAAAGTTTACTTATTTAAAAATAAAATTTATGGGAGTTTTGGAATATATTTTCGTTTCGTCACTGGTACGTAAATTGTACAGATAAAAATACATTTGTTTTCTTAATTTTCTTGATAAAATTGTCTCTGAGATGGGTATATTTTCTGATGACACCGCGCTCTATAACAGGCACCAGGGGAAAACAAATGAACACATATCTAAGGAAATGGCAGAAACACTAGAGGAAGATCTTCAATCTGTAGTGGAATGGGGACAAAAATGGATGGTCACATTTTTTGTTGCCAAGACCAAGCTTGTTTCCTTCAATAATTACAAGAAACCTTCTCTACCATAGCATAGCAATGCATAGCATCTACAAAGAAATAGCCAAAAACATAGCATAACATGTAATTAGCAATGGCCAAGAACACATTACCTGAAAGGATCTCTTTTAAACTCCTCGGCCTAACGCTCAAAGGGAACATGAGCTTGAACAGATACATTGAGAGCCTTGCCAAGGCTGCTGCGACGGTGGGCGGTATTTATTAGCTCCTCCACCGAGCAAATTAGGCACAAAGCCGATTTTTAATGTGAGGAGTGAAGGGGAAATGGGGACCAACTCCCCGGGGAGTAGGGGAGCTGGATAGTGACAATTGGTGTGAAGGGTTGCCCCTACATTGACCAAGGTCTTATATGTGGGGTTTCCCCCACTATGGTCTTTGCTTGCAGTATCTGTCGGAATAGATGCTACACTTTGATCTTGGCCCGAAGGCCACGAACGTCCCTCTTCTTGCGAAGAAGATGGGCTTTCTTTACCGTGCTAGAAATTACTTACGCCTGAAAGTATCCTGTACCTCTATAAGGCCACCATTCGCCGATGTATGTCGTACTGTTGTCACATTTGGACAGATGCATCTGCTACTAGTTTCTCACCCCTGGACAGGATCCAAAAGAGAGTCGTACACCTGATAGGTTCTGAACTGTCATCTGAGCTTCAGCCTCTGTCCCATCCACAAAATGTTATGTCCCTCTGCCTGTTCTAGAAGTATTTTAATGGTGAATGCTCTGATGAACTACAAGCACTGGTATCCCCTGGACGTAAATATCCTCGACAAACCCGAAAGACAGCTAAATCCCACCCTTACACAGTAGCGATCCTTAGATGTAAGAAAGCCTTCTACCCCAATAGTTTCTTACCCAGAACTGCTAGACTTTGGAACTCCCTTCCGGGATTCTGCTTTTCCAACTGTACTGACATGCAGAAGTTCAAGTGTGATGGAAACAAGCATCTTGCTGATCATCTCCCTTCCTAATATCTCTGTAAGTTATGTCCCTGATAGTAGCCCCCTACTTCAAAGAGGCACTGTGCCTTGTTTGGGATGAAAATTGAATAGGGGTGATTCTTGATAAGAACCATTTGTTATCACTATTACGTATTTCATGTGTTTTAAATATTGGAAATTTATTTCTGTCCCTGTACTATATGTTATCTATTAAGCTGCTTTTTTATTAAACAATTGATTATTTAATCCAGAAGGTTGGAAATAATCAAATATATTTTGTGCAGGTCTTAGTTTTCACTCCATCGTATTCTTTGCTTATTTCAGGCCTCGTGAACTAAATTATCGCTCGTCTAGTAAGATTATCTGGTAGGCAAATGTATAAACAAAAAACATCTGAATACATGACATAAATCATTTTAAATTTCTTATAAAACTTTCAACATCAGTGTGTAGCTGTTTTAATTTAGTCAAAATATTTTGCCATACATAGGAATGAAGTGTATCCCGATGAAGGCAACTAATAAACAGAATTCATATGATAGAAGATGCCTTTAATAAGTTTCCGGACTTTTTGTACACCAATTTAAAATTGTCGTAGATTCTTGAAAATTTTATATATTTATGCTATACATCTTATGACTGGCCAATGTTTATGATTTCAGGTTCAAATGGACAGCTACAGCAGGAATTGGAATACACTCTTCTAAAGCCTGATTGTCATAGCTGGTGAATTTCAAAAATGCAATCTGGACGTGAGGACACTTTCGAAGAACGATATGCAATGCCATAGAAACATATGGAATGCTTCAGACTGTTTTTAAACATCTTGCATGAATCGAGCATCAGTTTTTGAGCGGCATAAGACTTTAACGGAAAGTCGGAAGTTTGTGAGGGATGATGAGAGGTGTGAGAGGAGTAAGGAAGTCAGAACACCAAAGTTGATTGGCCAAATAAAGAATTTCATCTTTGTCACAGGCTATATTAAAAAGATGGGCATCCAGATAATTCTTCACCCTCCCTATAGTCCATACCTTGCTCCATGTGACTTTTGGTTATTCCATAAGCTCAGGGAAAAACCTTAGCGGCTGTCGTTTTGAGACAAATAAGGAGCTAAAAGAGGCCGTGACATGGGTGATTGACACGATCACACAAGAGGATATCCATGGGGCCTTCTAGAAGTTGTTGGAATGGTATGTAAAGTGCATTGCAGCCGGAGGAGATAACTTTGAAGGCAACTAGAGTTTCGTGTGTGTATTATTAGTAAAAGCGCCCATATGAAAAATTTCTCGTAACTTATTGAAGGCACCTCATTCTAACTACTTATACGTTATTTGGTTGCCATATGATTATAGATTATGAAAACCTTAAATAATCTGATATGAGATATACCGAAGACCAAATAAAAGTTATATATATATATATATATATATATATATATATATATATATATATATATATATATATATATATATATATATTAGCTCTTCGGCCCGTCGTTGCCCGGGTGTTTGGAGATGCATCTTGAGCAAAAAAAAAAAAAAAAAAAAAGTGGTAACAGGAAGGCAGGCTCGAACCCGTACCGCGAAGGAGGAAAATAATGGGAAAAACGTGACGTCTTTGCTGTTACGACCACCTCCAAACTGCAAGCGACGTAGATCTAAATTAAGGCTAGACAACCGAAAAGAGGGGATGACTTTCGACAATATCGGCGAAAAAAGCGACCCCTTCCTGTAGAAAAGTGCCTAGTTGAAGGTGAGGAAATTAATGTTTTTAGCCAATTTCTCGATATTTGTCGTCTGAAGGGTCGAGCTTAAAACAATATTGATTTTATGAAAATCCGTCGCATCTGTCGAAAGTTTTGGGCAGACATGTAAACATGCATACATTCATTTTTATATTGGTAGCTCAAATTTTCGACCCAAACCGATTAAAAGGCTTGCCCTATCTCTGAATATGCTTTATGTAAAATTTCAAATGTTTAGAAAAATTGTCTTTAGTAATTTGTTAGAGACTGCAGAGGTAATTTTTTTTTAACTTTGACCCCTATTATGCCCCTTAACATTTATTGTTTGGAGCTCAAATCAAGTTATTAAGTTAGATCCATGTTCAAGGAACCTATACTTAAAATTTCAAGTGCGTAGACCCAAAATTGTCGGAGGAGTTTGGTATAGTTCTCAAAGATCAACTCGTTCAATTTTGACCCGTTAACAGTCAAATTTCTGGCCGAAAACGGATTACAAAACTTTTCCCAAATCTCAGTATCCTGTATATCAAATTTTGAGTCTGTAGACTGAAAATTGACAGAGATATTGTGTAGCGAAATCTATACAGACAGACACACACACATACACTTTCACTTTTATAGATATATAGATATATACAATTTGTTTTGCATTAGTATTTATATGTCTCTACACATTCACTATCATGTTTCGGTCAGCCGGTTAACGATAACTATAGACTTGAGTAAAACAAGCATCGCCTGAAGAGGTCTCTATGCCGTAAAGTCGACTGCTAAACAAACACAAGAAATGAGATACAATAAAAAAAGGTTTGTTACCCATAGCGTCCTGTTTTTGGCACCGTCCATATTTGAACACCTGGCCATTCCTTTTCAACTGTCACAGAATCTAATGAGGTGTTCTTATAGGAGATCGAACAACTTTCAAAAGTGGGCCCATCTCTGCCTCTGGCGTTACAAGTGGAGAATATTAACACTGCGAAAAGCAAAAAGGAAACGTGTGAGATTTTATGCTGAACATATCATGTGATTTAAACGTCAATTTATATGAGTATTTTGAAATCACTACAATGGTTGTTTTTAAAAAAGCTTATAGTACCAATTGATGGTCTGCAACAAGAAAAAACCCGGTTTCCACCAACCGGAAATGGAATCATGTCGTCTTTTCAAGGACGACAATTTTATCGTTTCACCCTATACACACACACACACGCACACACACACACACACACACACACACACACACACACACACACACACACACACACACACACACACATATATATATATATGTATATATATATATATATATATATATACTAGCACCTGTCATATCAAAGAACATACTGTTAATTTTATATGCCTGGCCTCACTGCCTGTGCGGTGATAATGGCTTGAACTTAAGTTTAGAATAAAAAAGTCAAGTATCATGTGCAACTGTGCTTTAAATAGAAACGTTCATTTTGAAGTCCACTATTGCTGATTTTATATTTCGAGCATTTCGATGTGATAATAACACTTATCAAATGCACTTATGATGTTAAGCTGTGTAAGTTTAAACTTTGGTCAAAATCGCCTGTTTCTTATTTTATCGAATTATTTCGATTATCGATTATAAATAAAAAAAACACTAAAAAATATCTAAAACATCCAGATAAAAAAATATGCTTAAGAACATTACCAGGCACAAAAAGGCAATTCGTGTAACTTTTTCTTAAAAATCAGCCCAATCGTTTTCGAGTCCATCGGGAACGAACTCACACACAGACACACACAGAGCCAAAGTTCCTTTGATATAATAGTAGAGATAGAGATAGAGGAAACTGTTAACTGTCGAAAGATGCCGACGCGAACTTGTTTCAGTTTCTGGATCAGTCCTATATATTTGTAGTTTTAACTAAATCATTTGCTTGATTAAAGTATTATAATAATATGTGGTTTCGTAAAAGCATATTTTTATTATGTTTAGTGTTAAAAGAAAAACACATAGCTTACTTACCATCATGGCTTGAGAACCGTTGCATGCGGTGTGCGTCTGTAAAAAAAGAAAATTCATTAACGTGTAAGACACATAAAAACAGATATTTAGGGACGAAAATGCTATTTCAAACTTAAACGAAACAAATCGACTGACCGTGCGTCTTAGTATGATAGTTGGATGCATTGAAAATTAGATTCGTTCATTCAGTCTACATATTTAGCAAAGAAGATACCATTTCAAACTGAAGCATGAACAACTAACACAATTCCTCTTGTTGAAATAATACATTAAAAATAATCATCTTCTATTCTATAGTATAGAACAATGTTTACTTACTTGTATATATATATATATATATATATATATATATATATATATATATATATATATATATATATGAATATCAAGTATTATTTTATCTATTTACATAAAATGTTATGCATTTATTAGTATTTACTTCAACAGTGCTCAATACATAAGTCCGACTATGTAAATATATATAGCAATTAAGTTATACAGAATTTCCGCGGTTCATCCTTTGTGAGGCTTCGTCAGGCTATGACATGTAATCGATGTTACTTCATGTTTTTGTATATACACGTGGTAGTGGGGTTGCTTGTTAAACTTACATTATATATATATATATATATATATATATATATATATATATATATATATATATGTATATATATATATACTAGCATGGGTAATCAGCGTTGCCTGGGTTGACAAAAAGTTCTGTTTGAAACACACCTGTATACTAATCATTTTTATCATGGTCAACGTGGATACCCCACAACAAAAATAAAAGAACGGATGAAAACATGTAAATGTAATCGCCCCCCCAAAAGAAGTACGTGATACCCTCTCCACCAGATATTTCAGCAGAAGGGCCACAAAGAGAAGAAACTATTCTCCGGATATTGAGCATTGGAAATACCCCCCTACAAAGAAAAGATAATTAAAAACAAATCATTACAACTTTTGTTTCAATAAAAATAGCAGCGAATGCCCGTGCGATCGCAAAAAAAAAAGATCTACCAAAAATTAATTCCAAAAACAACAAGACATTTTTCGTCATTTTATATTTCTAATGTAATCATCCCCCCCCCAATTGAATTTGTCATATTTTGGGGTTCGTTCTGTTTATAAAATTGTTAGGTGAAAGTACAGAATGGTTTCATAAAAATTAATTAGATTTATCGTTATTTTATGTTTCAAATGTAATTCCTGCCCCTACCACAAAAATCTAAAAGTTTTTGTATTTGTCATGTTTTATCCCCCCCCTCGATCGCCAAACTTGAAAAAATACTATTGATGACCTGACAGGTTGAACGCTTTGTGGCCAAAAAGCAGGTGCTCATTTTACGTTAAATTTATATAGAAAAGTTATCCCCCACGCTAAAATGTTTTTTTTTTTGAAAATTTCTTCTTCCATATTATTTATAAAACAGCTTAAACGTATTAGACCACAAAAAAGCAGGTCTTAATTTTTTTGGTCAATGTCAAGTTTCTTTCCTACTCCCCAAAAACTTTAAAATGACGACTTTTAATGGTTTTCCGTGGTGCTGAAAACGAATATTACGTTTAAATTTGGGGTAGATAAGTAGTTTTCATGATATGAAGAAATTACTTTTTCAAAAAGTGGGTGATCACTTTCCTATATAAATTTAACGTAAAATGAGAACCCACTTTCTGGTCACCTAGTAATTTCTTCATATCATAAAACAAATTCAACTGTGATATTCGTTTTCAGCACCCCCGAAAATTGGCGCTGTTTCTTTTTTACTAAGAGATGCGTTCATTTTTCATCTCATAATTTAGGACGCTATATTTGCTGTTAGTAAGTTTACAAAAGCATACTTTTGTTTTTCGTTCTTTTTCATTATAGAACTTGTATAGTTGTTAACAGGTGCCTCTGCAGTTTAACATTTCATAAAAATTCTGTTTACATTAGGGGGCGGTTAAGTAAAATACAGGAGCACCTGATAAAAACTATACAAATTCTATAATTGAATACCCACCTAAAAAAATATTTTTGTAAACCGCTCGTGTAAGCTTACTGACAGCATTATTTATGTCCTAAATTATGAAAACATAAACGAATCTCTTAGTAAAAAAACAGTGCCGGTTTTCGGTAGTCCTGAAAACGAATATCACAGTTAAATTTATTTTATGATATGAAGAAATTATTAGGTGGTTAGAAAGTAGGTGCCAATTTTACGTTAACTTATTATAGGAAAGTGATCCCCCACTTTTTGAAAAAGTAATTTTTCATATCATAAAAAATACCTATCTACCCCAAATTTAAATATGATATTCATTTTCATCACCATCGAAGAAAATCTGTTTCACAGGCAATTAAACACACTTGCTATGGTATAATTATTATAATAAATCCTGGGCAACACCGATTAAATTTTATAAACAAAAAGAGCAGAGGATGATGGATTTTGTTCACATATGTCTCTGACTAACTCTGCCCTCGTGAGGATGCAAGTAAATGAGGACATTAATTTTAATTATTTTTCTCTAACAAATAAAAAAGGTTACTTAAAAATTAAGAACAAGCGAAAAAATTTCCACCGAATTAAAAATAATAATTCAGCTTAGAATAATATTTCGAAATGAAAACAAATATTTAATAACATACTCTGTTTCAATTAAACTATCACAGTTATTTCCTCTTTTAGTTTTTTAGTTTTTGGTTTGAAAATAAAACGGTTTCAGATTTCAGATAAAATCAGTTAAATCAAATATAACTTGAAGTTTAAATAAACTATATAATAATTTTTTTTAATTAGTACAGTTGAAAAAAAGCTATTGTGTAGAATAAGTAATGTCATCGAGGTAATTATTTAAATGGATTTAATTTTATGTGATATGTTAATGACCGTAACTCAATAATATAAATGTGGTTTGAAGGATGCTATATATTGAAAGTCCGTATACAATATAATGTCTCCTTTGACAGAAGTATCCTAACATGGGCATTAATATTTCTTGACCAGGAGAGGTGTACACACATTTGACCATTATATTTCTTTGGTCATTGGGAGTTGTACACACAGACACAGACACACACACATACGAACGCTACTACTTTATATATATATATATATATATATTAAACTTCAGTGGATAATTACATTTAAAAAAAAATGATATATATAAAATATAATATTTTGATTAATGCAGATTTCGTATTTATTATTATATTATATTGGATCTAATATATAGTAACTAGCCTGAGTGCTCAGCGTTGCCCGGTGGTTTGGGGGCGTGTGTTAGTAGTAGGCAGACAGGTTCGAACCCGTACCACGAAGGGGGAAAAAACGGGGAAAACCCCTAAAGTCTTTTCTGTTGCGTTCATCGCTAAACCGTGAGTGACGAAGATTTAAATTAAGGCTAATCAATCGAAAAGAGGGCATGATTTCGAAAATATCGGCTAAAAAAGCGACCCCTCCATGTAGAAAAGTACCCAGTAGAGGATGAAGGAATTAATGTTTTGGGCCATTTTTTCGATATTTGTCGTCCGAAGGATCGATCTTCAAAACGGTTACAGTCTCGTGGAAATCTGTCGCCTCTCTCGGAAGTTGTAGGCAGACATACATACATACATTAAAACAGACAGGTGAGATTTATATTATAGACTATCCTGGTTGCCCGGCGTTGCACGGGTGTTTTGAGGTGTGTGTTTAGCAAGAAAAAGAAATTGTAGTAGGTAGGCAGGCTCGAACCCGTACCGCGAAGGAAGAAAAGAACGTGAAAAAAATGCTGTTGCGACCATCGCCAACCCGAAAGTTTTGAAGGTTCAAATTCAGGCTAATCAATCGAATAGAGGATAGGACTTTCAAAAATATCAGCGAAAAAACCGACCCTTCCCTGTAGAAAAGTGCCCAGTTGAGGGTGAAGGAATTAATGTGTTTAGCCAATTTTTCGATATTTGTCGTCCGAAGGGTCAAGCTTCAAAACGATACTGATATTGTGAAAACCGTGGCCTTTGTTGGAAGTTTTAGGCATACATACATACATACATACATACATTTAAACAGACAGGTGAGATAAATATATAATAGATTATAGACGATTTTGAAAGTTAAAAAAAAAATAACTCGATCGCCACCACCGAGAATCGAACCAAAACGTTTAACTTGCGATTTACTTTCTCCTTTGACGTCAATGCCCGAGCTATGAAGATATGTTTACTGCAAGGCTAAAAATTAAAACATGAACCTATAGTTATTAACTTACACATACATGTTCGTAATGCCGTCGTTCGACCTTCAACTGGTAAATTCCATTTTTTAATTTTCACAGTTTAGCACAGATTTTCCGCAGATAAAACCAAAATATAAAGTTTTCCCTGTGCTCGATTACTCTATATATTAAGTCTCATGTCTATAGACCAAAACCTGACAGAGGAGTTTGGTAGGCAGTTTCTTAACATATATATATATATATATACGCATATATATATATATATAGAGAGAGAGAGAGAGAGAGAGAAAGAGGTTTGTATTTACTATATTCAAATATTGCACAAGTACAAATAATGATGAATATCTACATGTATATAATTACACGTAATAGTTAACTAATGATGATCGTCTCATCAGAAACCAGAAAACCTAATAGGGAATTAATTAAGGTAAATGTTTAAAAGAATATTCAAATTAGCTAGATCTTTCGCAGATGAATGCAATTCCATGACCCATATATGAGAAAGTCTTATTTTATTTTTAAATAAATAGAAAAAAAGGGTTTTTGATATGAATATCAATACACAAAAACCCAAATTTAGAGGAGTGTATATATATACATTTTAACCCTGATATAAAAGAGCCGAATATAAGAAATATTTTCTCTGGTCCTAAATTAGAGAGGATGTTAATGTACAGTACAATCCGGATATAAGAGAGCTGTAGGGACAGGAGAAGAAGTCTCTTATACCCGAGTTACACGGTATATATATATATATTATTTGTTTTTGTGATAGGTTTTGAATGAATTCAATTATTTACGAAAGGGCATTTTTACCTAAATGCGAGTTGGGAATAACTTTCCCTTTAACCAACTTGGTACCCCCCACATGGGGAGCGGCATACATATTGTTTTTAAAATATAATTATCAACTGACACGTGTTTCGTCGTCTATGACTCATTAGAGTGGCTGAATCTAGCGAGATTCGAAATCGGAACGCTGCGGTAATGAGCCTAAACCCTTTATCCGCGCGTTCATTCTGCTCAACTATCTGGATGTATCGCGATTTTTTTTAGATGTTATTTATATTTGTTTTTGCGATACGTTTTGAATGAATTCAATTATTTACGAAAGTATATTTTTACCTAAATGCGAGTTGGGAATAATTTTCCCTTTAACGAACTTGGTACCTCCACAAGGGGAGCGGCATACATATTGTTTTGAAAATATAATTATCAACTGACATATATATATATATATATATATATATATATATATATATATATATATATATATATATATATATATATAATTATCAACTGACATATATATATATAATTATCAACTGACATATATATATATATATATATATATATATATATATATATATATATATATATATATATGTCAGTTGATAATTATATATATATATATATATATATATATATATATTCTTTAATTTAATCCATATATATATATATATATATATATATATATATATATATATATATATATATATATGGATTAAATTAAAGAAAATAACAAAGTATATTATGTATTTTTAACTGGCCTTTCCGATGCAGCAATCGGATTTTAGAAAAAATAAATAACAAAGGAACAACAAACATAATTGCAAAAAACCCTTGTTCAAAATTATTGGCACGGCTTTGTTTTTCTTTTAGTATCAGTATAATATCAATCAATTTCCGGTTTACGTGCTTTCTGAACTTTTTTATAGCTTGTTTAACGCTAATTCAGTGAATAATTTTTTTCAGATAATTTTTAGATAGCGATTTATTTAAACTATTATAAGTGACTAAATTATAATTTTCAATCGCCATGGTTAAAACTAAGGAACACAGACCAAGAATGCATAATTTTTTTTACACAGTGATCACCACTTATCAAGGCCCGGAAGCCACTCAGGGATAAGGGTTATTGCAAGTACATTACGTTAGTGTGGAGATTTGATGAAGTGTTTTATTAAGGGGGCGGTTCATTAGGAATTTGTTAACATTGGACTTGAAGACATCCAAATTGTAGTCCGGAGGGAAGCAGGCAGACGGAACAGAGTTCCATAGGCGTGCAGTTCTAAGAAAGAAGCTTTGTTCATGGAATCCACGTTTTGATTTAGGCACAGATATAGAGTGGGGGAAATTTTTCACAGTGGATTCAGCTAGACGGGTGTTTTTCGTGAAAGATTGGCGAGGGGGGACCAGAGATTGGAGTTCAGACGAGCACCTGCCATGAAAATAACGATAAAACAAGGATAGGCTTGCAACGTCTCTTCTGTGGGAGAGAGGTTGCAGGGTAGAGAAAAGGGCATCCCCCACTAAGCCACGAAGTCTATTTTGTACTCTGTCAAGGCATGATAGGCTGTTTTTGGCAGCTCCTGCCCAGATATGGCAACAGTATTCCATCCTTGGACGTACTTGGCTTTTATATAGATAGAAAATTGCATCAGTAGTGAGATATCTTCTGGAGCGGTAGAAGGATCCCACCATCTTTCCAGCGACCTTGGCAACAGACTTGATGTACGTTCCATTTCAGATCAGGAGTAAAGGTCAAACCCAGAAGCTTGTCAAAACACGGGGCCTCACCCAGACGAGAGCAATCCATCACAATTGATGCCAGCTGGGGATCAGAGCGTTGATGATGTAAGGATAGGAGTTTGGTTTTGGATGCATTAAAGGTAACCAGTCACATCTCCCCCCACTGAACCACGCGCTCGAGATCAGAGGAGAGAGAATCAGAGAGAACTTTGTCATTTACAGCCTTTGATGTGTTGCCGTAGATGGTCGTGTTATCAGCATAGATGTCAACGAAGTATGTGTTTAGGGAGGTCATTGATGTAGATCAGGAAGAGAGTTGGGCCCAGGATTGACCCCTGAGGGACTCCAGCATTTATATTGCAAGCCTCCGAGTTTTGTCCATCTACCACTACTCTTATGAGCCTATCGGAGAGAAATCATTTAATGATTGAGAAAACATTTCCAGTTATACCGTAGCTGGAAATCTTGTGAAGTAGACCCTTATGCCATACCTTGTCGAAGGCCTTTGATATGTCAAGAGCAATTCCCTAGGAAGGAAGCCTTTGTCAAGAGATTCACTAATCCTGTGGGATATAACCGTCAGCACATCTGCGGTAGATCTTGCAGAGCGGAAACCATATTGTGTGTCACTAAGAAGGTTATTCCTGCTGAGGTGGTTGACTATTTCTCTATTTAATATGGATTCCAGCAACTTACTCATAACACAAAGGAGACTTATTGGTCTGTACTGAGAGGGAGATGACTTATCACTTGAATTCTTAAATACAGGGCAAACTGATGAGGTCTTCCAGGGAGTCGGAAAGCACTTCTCCTTAAGGCAGCGCTTAAATAGTTTCGTAAGTATGGGAGCAAGTTCTGGTTGAAGCTTTTTTAACACTATAATTGGGATGCCATCAGGGCCAGTTGCTTTACTGGAAACTAGGTTCTTTATTAGTTTAGTCATCTCAACCATGTAGTTTGCAATCTCGTTTTATCCATAATCTACAGGATGCTTCCACAAAGTCTGGCAATATATTGTAGCCAGACGTTGTGGACACCCTATATATATATATATATATATATATATATATATATATATATATATATATATATATATGTATATATTTATATTTATATATATATATATATATATATGATTACTTAATTTAATCACAAGTTAATATACGAAAGCATAAATTTATGCGTAAAATTTAAGTATTTACTTCAACATTGCTCAATACGTAGGTAGAGCTAGGTAGTAAGTTATAAAATATATATGGCAATTAAGCTACACAGAATATTCCGCGTTTCATTCACGCTAGGGTTCATCAGGCTTATGAATCCTAGTGTGGATGAAACGTGGAATATTCTGTGTAGCTTAATTGCCACATACATTTTATAACTTACTATCTCTCTCTCCCCCCCCTCTCTCTCTCTCTCTATATATATATATATATATATATATATATATATATATATATATATTGTGGCTATGTAAAAACTAAATTTAAACTTGTTCGAAAACATTATTTATTTTAGATTGTGAAATTAAAAAATAAAAATGAATGTGTCAGCTGACCGGTTTCGAAGCGCGCTCAACAGAGCTATAATCGAGCTTAATTACGTTTTAAAAAGAAAAGGGGGGCAATGAATCGGAGATGAAAAAGTAGGGGGGAATATATGTATAAAAAGGGTGGATTAATTATTAAATAGAAACTAGATTAAGCCCTATGAGATTCTCTTTTTGTTTGCAAAGAGAAGGTCTCAGAGTCTTAATATATATAGTTTCTAGAATTTTAAGATGGTAAAGAGAGTGCGACTTACTAAAGATGGAAAAAAAAATCCGCACTAAAATTCAAAACACTACGCCAGAATAAATCAAAATCAATTATCAAAACACTACGCCAGAATAAATCTCTTACTATCACTAAACCCGACAAAGGCTCTGGTGTTTTTATACTTGACCACCAGGATTATATCAATAAAATGCTGACAATTCTCAATGACACCTCTAAATTTGTACAGCTAGGTCCGGTAGAGACACACGACTCTACTGTATCTATTGAATCTTGATTCCAAAGACGTCTGGTTAAATGGGTGAAGAGTGGAGCTCTTTCCTCCTCCATTTCTGATTTAATCAGGCCGACTGGTTCATTACGTCCCCGTCTATATGGTTTACCTAAAACCCATAAGAGTGGGGTACTTTTAAGACCGATATTATCCATGATAGGTTCCGCCCAACATAAGGCAGCCAAATGGGTTACTAATATTTTAGAACCAGTTTTGGAAGAGTATAGTTCTTTCTGCATTAAAGGTTCTTTTCTTTTGCTAAATTTATGCAGAATTATACTCAGACTGACAAATTTATGTGTTCTTTTGATATTGAAATCCTATTTACCTGCGTTCCACTCTCAGAGACTATTGATATATGTGCCGATGCCCTTTATCGCAGTCAACTCCCAACTCACCCTATTCCTGAGAATATTTTTGTGGAACTTATGGAATTTGCCACCATGTCGGTCGAATTCAGTTTTAATAACATTATGTACAGGCAGTTAGATGGTGTTTCGATGGGTTCTCCCCTGGGACCAGCTCTGGCAAATATTTTCGCAGGTTTCCACGAAAAGAGTCTTTTATTTGGCTTTCAAAAACCAGATATTTATTTTCGTTATGTTGACGACACTTTTTGTCTGTTCAACAATGTAACGGAAGCAGATACCTTTTTTGCATCTCTTAATAATATTCACCCAGTTCTAAAATTTACTATAGAAAAGGAAAGTAATTCTTCCCTTCCTTTTCTAGATGTACTGGTGTGTAAAACACCTTCCGTTTTCTTGACTTCCATCTACCGTAAACCTACATTCACTGGTCTTTACACACGTTGGGACTCTTTTTGCCCCCCAAACAAAAATATAATCTTATCAACACCCTTATCCATAGAGCTTGTATGATATGTTTAGAGAACAAATTAAATGATGAAGTCAAATGTATTACCAAGACTCTTTGCAATAATGGTTTTCCATTGCAAATTTTGGAATCTACAATTAAAAATAAAATTTATATTTTCAATAAAATTAAACAGGCATCTGTCGACAAATGCTCTATCTACCTACACCTACCTTGGCTAGGTAATATTAGTGAAAGATTTGCCAAGCAAATTTCTTCTGTCGTACAACAATGTTACTTTGCATCAAATACCCGTGTTGTTTTTTCTTGTAAACCCATTTTGTCTTCAATTTGTAAAGACGTTCTCCCCCCCACTATAACAATTCTATCATTTATTTATTTAAATGTAGCTGCGGTGTGCGCTACGTCGGGCGAACGTCTAAAAGATTAGATAATAGGGTAAAACAACATGTTCCATCTAAAATTCGAAATGGAAACTACCTACCTTCGGACGTTTTGAACAATATCCATGTCTCATCTATAGGAGAACACCTTATAAATAATCGTATTTGCGCTTTGAATTTTAGTGAGGACTTTTTTTCATCCTTAGTAAGTCGCACTCTCTTTACCATCTTAAAATTCTAGAAACTATATATATTAAGACTCTGAGACCTTCTCTTTGCAAACAAAAAGATAATCTCTTAGGGCTTAATCTAGTTTCTATTTAATAATTAATCCACCCCCCTTTTTATATATATATTCCCCCCTACTTTTTCATCTCCGATTCATTGTTCCCCACTTTTCTTTTTTAAAACGGTATTAAGCTCGATTTTAGCTCAGCTGAGCGAGCTTAGAAATCGGTCAGCTAACATATTCATTTTTATTTTTTGATTTCACAATCTAAAAAAAAATAATGTTTTCGAACAAGTTTAAATTTAGTCTTTACATAGCCATAATAAAATTTGTACCCCGCAAAAAATATTTATATATATATATATATATATATATATATATATATATATATATATATATATATATATATACCCTTTCCACACATACAAAACATATACACGTAGGTTAGTTTAAGCAACTTTTTTCAGCCAACATACCCTATACTTCCCCTGAGAATTTAAACGGACTCACTGTCTACATACATTAAACCTACGTTCGTCGTATATTGAAAGGGGGCAGATCCCAGTATTTAGAGAAATTAAGTAATTATGATAAAAAATAATGATTAGTAAAGGTGAATGCTGGAATCGAACGTAGTGATCAAAAGTTAAAATGAATACATATTGCTTTTTACGATTCCAGGAAGGTAGTGAATTGTTCATCATAGTAGAAATTACTATACAACAAAGTATACATATTTTAAAATAAAAACATACACCCACACACGAAAAAAATGAAGAAAAATACGACTTTTGATCACTCTGTTCGATTTCGCATTTTCCTTTAATAAATATTATTTTCGATACTAATTTCTTAATTTGTCTAAATACTGTAAATAATTTGAGAATGTATCTCCCCTCTGTGTTTAAAAATACTGATCATTATCATTTATCTCCTATCATAAACGTCTCGTCCCTGTTCTGTGAATTCCCTTCTGCTACACAACATACATTGATTTAGTGACCGTCGATCATGAACTCCACAAAAGTAAGACACAACGCTAAAAATAAGGATCCAAAATATATGAACAAATGGTAGGGGAGTTTAAAAAAAAATATAAAGAAAAAAGTTATGTGAGAGAACGACGAATAAAGATATATATAAGAAAAATAAGATAAAAACATGCACCCACACACGAATAAAATGAAGAAAAAGACGATTTTTGATCACTCTGTTTGATTCCAGCATTTCCTTCAATAAATATTATTTTCGATCCTGATTACTTAATTTCTCTAAATACTGGTATCCGTCATATTCAATATACAGCATCCCTTCCCTTCTCATTAAGAATTTGAGTGAACAATGAATACTTATTGCTATTTAAATGAGATTCCAGGAATGCAGTGAATTGTCCATTATAGTGGAAATTACTTTACAACAAAGTTAGGTCAGAGCAAGTAGAATAGAGCACTTTATCAAATCTCCAATACCAACTATTACTACGATATTATCCCATTGATTATTGTACACACAATAACACTTATCCTCGAGTGGCTTCCGGACCTTCATAAGTGGTGAGCCTCCATGTAAAAAAATAGGACAATGGGAATGAA
This sequence comes from Euprymna scolopes, assembly GCF_053919585.1. Classification (NCBI taxonomy): domain Eukaryota; kingdom Metazoa; phylum Mollusca; class Cephalopoda; order Sepiida; family Sepiolidae; genus Euprymna; species Euprymna scolopes. Next base: position 35,859,398 of record NC_136503.1, read on the forward strand.
GGCATGTTCTTTGCATTTCCAGAACACGTGTTGAATGCTAATGCAGTGTCCACGTGCAAACCAGGTACGTTTCACCGCGTTCTGACTTCACAAAGAAATATACAATTAATATATATACAGTTAAGTTAGTCTAGAGTTTGAGTTAGAGTTAAGAGAGTAGATACAGAGCAGTCAAAGTTGAGTTGGCAGTTGAGAGGGGAGAGAGAGAGAGTTATCCTGAGTTCCTTCAGGAAGCGAAAGGGGAGGAGAAGACAAAATGTAGAAATCTCATCATTCCTATCACCATCTGGAAAATGTCTTTGTATTGTTATGCAAGTCTTTGTCTTCGTTTATCATCAACCGCAAGGTAATGTGTTTGCCGTCATCGTCTTGTATAATGAACGTTATATGAAACCCATTCCAAAATATTGACAGTATCCCCTCTTCAATAATGTATCTCCCCTCCGTGTTAAAAAGAAATGTTCATTACACCTCTTTAGTCTCTTCATCTCTATAATCTATCTCCTATTATAACCAACTCGTCCTTCCGCAACACAAAACTTTGACAGATATGCTCTACACACTCATAATACAAACTATACTGTTACCATACCTCACAGAAACCATTATAGTACCCTTAAAAAGCTTCAATAATTTGTTTTGCTCGCAATTCGTGTTATGTTACCTAGCATCTTCTACATTCTTTTGATGAGAAGCATTAGGCTTAGAAATGCCATTGTATAAAGATACCTTACTTACCCAACACCAAAAATTGACGTATACCCTGACTGAATAAATGAATAAATCTTTATATATATATTGATACATAGTTTTTATACATTCATTCTCCTTTCTTACTTACTTCTAAATAAGCTCCAATACAATTTTTTTGTGCTTTGTATTATACTGATAGGTCTCCTTTTGAAGAATTGATTTTATTCTCTTTGTTTAACTTCCCCATATATATATATATATATATATATATATATATATATATATATATATATATATATATATATATATATATATATAATTTTAGTATTGAGTATAATATTGTTAATTGAAATAATATATTATGTGTAGACTTTCTGGATTTACATTAACAGTGCTCGAGTAAGTACAACTTAATAATAAAGTATGAAAATCCATTTAAATTAATTAAGCTTCGCAGAGGCATCCGTGTTTCATCCCCGCATCGAATCATTAGGCTACTATATGTAAATATATTTTATGTTTCGTTTCTTTACCAAACATATACTGCATACGTCATATATTTCAGGAAATATTTAATCTTTTCATTCATTTTTTTAATTGTTAAAATCTTTTTTCCTTTATTCCTTATTGATACCATTCCCTATTCTTATCTATCTTCCAATAGTTATTTCCTGCATAATCCTTTCTTTAATGTTCAATTCAGTCGATAATTTATTCGTTTGTTCGTTTCTAATTTATTTTTATCCTCAAACATTAATTTCATCTTCATTTTATTCTTTATTTATTAGTATGTTCTTTCATTAAAATAGTTTTCTCCTTCATAATTTCTACATCGAATCGTTTTGGCCCTTTTTTATATTTCTTATTTTGTCATTTCTTTCCTTATCTTCTCATTTAAAGTTATTTCTTTATCAACCATTTTATCTTGTTCTTTTATTCATTTTATTTAATTCATACATCTTACCGTTGTATTTTCGAATATATTTTTCTATCGAGCTTTTATTTTAAAAGCCAAGAGACACTTGAGTATAATGGTTAATGAGATGGAATTGTCAGCCAAAAGATGGAGAATATTCAACGGTACACAGTCAAGGAGAAATTCAATACAAACCTGTATAGCATTCGCGTTTATTTTCTAATTATGAACGAGTGTGTTTTTGTATGAACTCATTCGCAGTCAACACTATTACGGTTGGATATAGGATGATAATTGAATTGAATCTTTTAAAAATATTTTAAAAAATATTTTACCATCAGAACTCTGCTACTTTACAACATTGAACTGAACATAAATGTTAATTTATATAAATTTGTTTTAGTCTAAAACGTATAAACAACATTTTTATTGCAAAAGATTTAAGAAAATTTTCCAACAAATATTTTCTAGAAACGGATATCTCTATTATATTCACGATCATATTCAATCTAACGTTTATTTCACATACTTGCATGCGGTGGTAGACTTTAAGAAATTGGCTTCCATACTAATTTATCTCTGCACATGTCTTTACTTTACCTTATGTCGCTCAAGTCCATTTTATCACTTCCTTCCATGGTTTCATTGGACATGTGAACTGGACCTGCTACTAAAACTGTTTTCCATCTATTAACCCCAAAAATGTCATGCATTCTTTTCAACATGGCCATACCATTGGAGTCTCCTGTTCTGCACACATCACACTTGACTATTCAGATATAATATTCTTCCGAGATCATCGGAACTGATTCTCTAAGACTCACATTATGAATATATCGTATCATTCTTATATAATTTCTCTCCATGCAACGCATGACCTCAACTCTCACTAGCCAGATTTTGTTTCTATGCATCATCACACTTGGTACATGTACCTGTTGAGTCTTCCATTAATCAACAAAGGCAACACTGCTTGTCAGTAAAAGTAAAAGGCTGAACTTACTCCTTCTACCTATTGCAATTGCACTAGCACTTGCTCAACTCTGTCCTCCAATTGTATAACAAATGTAACATAATTTCTCGAAAACCACAATACTTTGTCCATGTTTATTATTTTACTCTTCTTGCATATAAACTGACTATCCTCTCTAAATATACCGGTAATTTAACTGCACTTCCCGTGTATCTAGAGCTTATAGGTACAACGGAAGATTAGATTGCACCCCTCCCCTTTACAACAGATGAAGAATCGAACTTTCTTATTTTGAGGGGATTTCGAATATTAAAACCTCTGATCATCACCTTGACCTTTGGTAACGTTCACTCTAATACTTTTACTTTCCATTACATTTCACCAACTCTTTAGCTTAACAGATATGTCTACCATTGTTTCATAAACATGTACGAAATCATCAGCATGCTTCATCTCTTATAAACAAACGAAACGAGTTTTACAATTTAACAAACATGTAATGGTTTAACTGATATTTGTGGATGTTTGCTATTGTCATTTTGGAGTGTTTTTATGCTTGGACAATTTTTCAAAAATTCTTTAAGAAAATGAATTCGAAAGATAAGGATTATCGTATCATGAAGAAACAAGTTTTCCGTCTTTGATAAATCATACATCTAAGAAAAATCGGAATTTTGTAATATTATAAAAAATGTTTTGTTCATAAACGATATTGATTTTGTAAAATGTTGAGCTTGCTTTACCATCATATTATGCCATTATATTTTCAATGAAAAATTATGACAGAACTTTTCATTATTAGTTTCGTTGGGATGGACAAATCATTTGCTGTAAATGTTCATGGCAGAAAAATGAGAAGACAGGATCTTGATAGTTTTAGTAAAGATTCGGTCCACGATCTTTTTCGTCAAGGATATGATAAAGGATAAAGATGAACGCGGTGCTGCGTGGAAGAGCTACATGGAAACATAGAGAAGACAACTTCATTAAAGATGTCTCTACCACATGAAAAACCGTATCTGATGCAAGTACAGATTATTCATACCATCTTGAGGTGTTGCGGTTTGAGGTCGCGTTGGATTAGCCTAAGACTTTGAAGTTATCTATTAAATTTGTACGAACCAATGCCAGTTTCGCATGGAAAAAATAAGTCGGATTTAGTTTATATTATCATTAATCGGACTACTGTTCTCATCTTGAGTGTGATTTTTACACCGTTTCGGTAGATATAACCCCCGACCATCTTCAGTCCTCAGTGTGGGCGACCGAAAAATACATTTGCAAATTACTTAGAACCTCTATCCAGTCATGGCTGACGGAACAAAAGCACGCTACCTCCATGAAGTAAATAAGGGGTTCCGCTCGAAATTACGTCCAAATTACCGAGTTCGACAGAAACATTTCCGAATTCAACAAGATACACATGAAGAAGGTCGGAGGTTATATCGGTCGAAACGTTGTGAAAATCACACTCAAGATGAGAACAGTAGTCCAATGAATATTATTACAAATAACTGATCCTCATCTCAAAAATTCAGAAGCGTCAAGTCGGATTTAGTCTTTTATAAATGTATTCAAACCCCTGTAAATGATGTTGGAAAAGGAGAGTTTGAGCTTCCACTTTGTGTATTATGTTTGTGATCTTTTCGTATTCGTGTGAGCATGTATAAAAAAGGTTGGAACAGGTATTGCAAGGAGAAGCAGGAGTTGTGTAAACGGACTATCTTTGCTTAATATTCAAGAAAAGAAATACCGTAGCAGTTCTGACTGATATCTCACCGAGAGACCCCACTGGAAACTATTGCATAGTTCATATTTAATTCACCAAATGGTAGGGCAGCAGCTCCGACATCAGGCACATGAAAGATGTAAGCGAACAAAAAGTATTCTGTATATTCATATTTCAGGACTGTTATCCCTATATCCATAGTTGTTTTTTTCACCACATTTCAGTCAACTAATTCTCTAGCCTTCCTCGGGTAATTAGCGAAACAGCAACAACTATGAAGATAACGTTAATAGTTTGCAAAAATGAATACACAAATTATAAAGTCTCATCTCAAAGGATTGATAAAACAATATATGCATAAAAATTATTCTAATATGACGAACAGTTAGAGCACATATATTCTTCTAGATTCTTGGCTTTCAGGTTTCTCTTCCTACCTTTTTTTCCATCTAAATCTTTTTATTTGTATTATTGCTTTTACATTTGTTCGTTCTTCTTTTTGAAATGTCATCGTTTATTTTCTAATATTCTTTTCATCTACGAGAATGCCCGTAACAGCAAATGTAATAATCAGAAAAGATATCTTATGTTGATTTAGAGTACCTGTAAACATTTGTTTTGCACCAGTAGTCTATATCTTTACATATTGAATACTATTTTCAAATAGAAGTAGCAGTAGTTTGGATTTATGAACGAGGACTAGGATAATGTGATCTTTTAGAGCATAATATATTAGGAATGTTATGATGGGGAACTATAAATTGTACGATGATTTATATTTTTAGATACCTATTTGGTAAGATGATTAGAATGAATATCAATTACATACATACATACATACATACATATATATATTTATATATATGTATGTATTTTCTTTCTTAGAACTTTATATATATATATATATATATATATATATATATATATATATATATATATATTTTCTTTCTTAGAACTGCACGCCTGTGGAACTCTGTTCCGTCAGCCTGCTTCCCACCGGACTACAACTTGGATGTGTTCAAGTCCAACGTTAACAAATTCCTAATGAACCGCCCCCTTAAGTAAACACTTCATCAAATCTCCACACTAACGTAATGTACTTGCAATAACTCTTATCCCTGAGTGGCTTCTAGGCCTTGATAAGTGGTGATCACTGTGTACAAAAATATATATATGTATATATATTAATTATATATATATGGGTCAATGGGTAGAACTGCCGACTAACAACTCGATGATGGTTGTAGGTTCGATCCTCAGCTAGCGAGATGTGCTAGTTTAGTCGTACTGATGAGTTGTGATACAACGAAACAGTACTGCATGTAGATAACTACACATATTTTAAGCCCCCTCTCTTTCGGTGTAGTAAATGAATGTCACCCGCTATTTAAATGATTATAAAAGCGAGACTCGCTGTTTGTAAATAAAAACAAGCAGCTTGAGCACTATAAAATAAAAGCGGTGGGCGAATGTTGATTCAAAATGGACATTTGTTGATATAATTTACGAGCGCCATTCCCATGGGTCGATGGGTAGAACTGCCGAGTATCAACGTGATAGTTGTAGGTTCAATCCTCGACTAGGGAGAGGTACTAGTCTAGCCGTACTGGTGACAGAACGAAACAGTACTGTATGTGGACTATATATATATATATATATATATATATATATATATATATATATATATATATATATATATATATAACGATTTGGATATTTTGGAAACAGTTTAGTCTGTATTTATGTTATAAACACACACACATATTTTTTATTATTTATTCGATGGTAAACAGTTACATTTGATCGCTACAAACAGCCATCTGTTTCAGTCAATGAGACTTTGTCAGGGGACCCTGAACCATTCGACGCCATAAAAAAAGGAAACGTAGCTTTGACTGAAACATATGGCTGTTTGTAGCGATCAAATGTAACTGTTTACCCTGGAATAAATAATAAAAAATATTTTGCTCTTGTTATCGAGTACTATCTTACAACCTCGTTGTATTGATTAGTCCCTACTTTTGATCATCTCAAATCTGAATTTATATATATATATATATATATATATATATATATATATATATATATATATGTGTGTGTGTGTGTGTGTGTGTGTTTCTGTTAAGCTGTCTATCTTTCTGTTTGTTTCACTTTTTCTCGGAAACTATTAGATCGATCTGGTTGAAATGTTGTATGGAGTTTTGTTATGATAATGCACTCCAAACTAAATAGAATGGTATTCATTTGACGCAGAGTCACTACAATATCACATTTACTCTCACATTTTCGAGGAAACTAATAACTTGACCCAACTGACATTTTGCATGAACCTTTGTTATAATAAGGTGCAGCAAAATATTATGGTATCCGTTTTATGCATGGCTAAGGTGTCACTAGGGATTAATAGAGATTAGTCACCAAAAAACTACATTTACTCTAAACGTTTTCTTGTAAACTACTAGGCTATCTAGCTGAGTTAAATGTTGTCCGCGGATCAACACATGTTTTGTGCAGCCTCAGACGCAAAGGAGACCAAGAAAAAGAATAGGAAATAACTCCAACGAAATTGTTCTTTGTAGCAACAGCGTTTATTTCCTCATTGATACCGCCGTGACACTACCCATGTAATATAAAACGTTTTCCGCGTCTCACACGAGATTTCGAATGTTATCTCGTCTCTCTCGTGATCGTTCTCTTTTTCCTTTTATTATTCTTTTCTTCCCACCGGTGACGCCACTAAGCATGCATTTATATTCGCGCAACGCGCTATGTTACATGAAGTTTTATATTGACCTTTGTTTTGATAAGGCGAATCAAGCTATGTATTATGGAATCCGTTCGATGCACGGTTAAATATTAATATAGATTAATAAGGATTAGTATTTAATGCAAAAATTCAACAATATTCAACCATCAATTTGGCATCAGGATTCATTTTAAGTCAAAGAGCTAGCATTTGCAAGTTTTTAACGGGATAAAGTCTCTCCCGATCTCTCCCGATATATATATATATATATATATATATATATATATATATATATATATATATATATATATATATATATAAATATATATATATATATATATATATATAACTTTCTCACACCATTCAAACACCCCCTGTAATAATTAACACATAATCTCAATCAATAAATTCAATAAAAAACAATCATTTTATTTCTGTTACAAACTTATATTTGAATTTCAACAGATATATCTTTTTCCCAATAAGAATATTAACTTGCGTTCATAGTTTTAAAATTACATTAACGACTATATGACGTCACTAAAATTTCTTCTCTTTAACAGCGGTAGCCCTCCCCCTTCTTTTTGAATTTCCAACGTCTTTTTTCCGTTTCTCTGAAATAGAACTGCGTCACACTGTGCACGTGAAACATTTTCAAATATTTTGTACTGGTATTTTTTGTTTCTTAATCTCATTCATCCAGAGGAAGTCTCGAAATAAAGACGAAACGTTGATGAACACATAATACGGTTTGTTCCTTTTTATTTCTCTCTCTCTCTCTCTCTCTCTCTCTCTCTCTCTATATATATATATATATATATATATATATATATATATATATATATATAAGTAAAGTCTTGGTACAGCAAAATGGGAGGAGAAATTTCAGAGGAAACATAATTTAATTTAAATCAAAAGATCAAAGAAACAAAAAAACGGGCAGGTGGAATTGTTAAAATTTCCTTAAGGCCTTATCGTCTGACCCTCTAAGAGGAAACGTCAGAATGATAAATTAAAAGCTAAGAATCGAATGAGGAAAGAGGGAAATTGGTTTCAGTTGGAAAACCAGTGAGAGAAAAAAAATATAATTCTCACTGTTCAGGTGGTTTTAAATCAGTAAATATTTCCAACTGATGTTTCAAAATCTTTTGTCTACACAGACTAGGTCGAGAGTTATTAATGACTAACGCCTCAATGATATTGAGATGATAGTTCGACCTAGCACTGTATAAAACAGAAAACCAACCATCGAAATATTGGTCAGAACACCTATTTATACTAATCAGGTGATTACCGATGGCGGACTCATGAGCTTGGGAGTGCCCGGATGTTCTCGAAACCTGGTGTAATCGAATATCCCGAGGGATATATATATATATATATATATATATATATATATATATATATATATATATATATATATATATTGCTTCCGTTATACAAAATCTGTTCGGCAGAATAAAGGAAGAGAAAACAAAAATAACAAGTCAGACAAACTTCGGTTTCACCCTATTTTTATAAGACGAATTTCCTTTTTTAAAGATTGCATTTTTTGTATATATATATATATGTATATATACATATATATAAGTAAACCGCTCAGCGTTTCACGTTCGTAAAATATGCTTTAATCTTATATTTTAATTTATGTAAATTTTGTATTTATTATTATAGAGCCAATTCTGTATTAATTATTATATTTTTCCTAATATATATAGTGATTTACTAAATTAAAAAAAAATACAAATAGGACTTGGATTCCATCAACTAGAATCGAAAATAAAGCATGCATTTCTCAGCATTATTCGTTACCATCTGAGCTAAGTCCATACACATTTAAAAACTTTAAAAACTTTGCTTAATTGGCGCCCAATGAATACAGACCAAATTCGATACAAATCTGATATATATAAAATGAGAGGTTGTGTCTATATTATGATCTCCAGAAACCCTTTAAATACTTGAAAGAAACTGAAATTTAGGGGAATATTTATTAATTTATGTTTAATGTATTTTTTTTTAAATCTTCACAATAATTAGAGACATGAATTTAAATTTTTTACTTACTTTGCATGTAACTAAATTGAATTAAATATAGCTAAGATCACGACTGTTTTACAACCTATCAGCTGTGTTATCAAATTAATAATTATTTTCTAATTTGTTTAGAACTTAATCCCGTAATACAAACATATAAACACATATACATAACATACATAACTTTATATACAGTAGCGTCCAAAGCAAAAGGACAACATTTTAAAATCTGATATTTGCTGGAAATAACAACCGTGAAAAGCTAAAATTTTAACAACTGGTAGTCGTTATCATCCATAATAACATACTAAAATTTGAATCATTTGCAAAGGATAGACAATTTTAGTATGCTATTACGGATGAAAACGACTACCAGTTGTCAAAATTTCAGCTTTTCACAGTTGTTATTTCTAACAAATATTAGGTTTTTTTATTTTTTTGTCCCTTAGTTTTGGACGCTACTGTAGATCGAGTAAGTTTTGGACGCTACTGTAGACCGAGTTTCGATTAGTTTCTTTATTATTTTTAAAAATTCATTGCAAGAAAAATTTGTTTTACTTACACTCATCGTTTAAAAATCGTTCACTGGTGCGCATGACTGCCAAAAGAAAAATAATAATAATGAGTCAAACGAGTCAATTTAAACGGAACATAAATGAGAACGGATATCATTTAAATTCATTTATTCAAACTCATATGGATAGAGGCGTTGAATCCCGACGGTTCCAGGTGAGCATTGTCTGAATATAGCGGTCTCAATCCTACCCAAAGCCGGCCAGAGGATTAGTTTGCCAAAACGTGTGGAGACGACAACAACTATGGAAGGCAGTAATTACTGAGGATACAGCTAAGAGACTTAGCATTGTTATCCTGTCGCCATTAATCACCTGACGAAGGGCAGAGGAATAGTTGGCCGAAACGTCGTAAAACAACAAATATGAAGATGAGGATAACAGTCCACAAATAAATAAATAAATAAATAAATATACAAATTACTGATTTCAAATGATTCCAATAATAACATAACAAAAACTCTCTACACTCTCATTGAATGTGTAAATAAATATATTTATGTAAAAATACAATTTGTAAAATTTCAAATATATTGTGAGATATTTTTAGGTAGACTGACCCCTGAAGTGCATGTTGAATTATAGTAATGGCAATTTTTCTTGTAAAGAGTGGACTAGTTAGCTTTGTTAAATTAGACCAACAATTGCCAACGACCCCTCATTTTCAGCACACTTTTGATGGCCTTGAGTATAATTACTTGCAATGTATATTTTTTACATCATGTCAAATAAAAAAAAAATTCACAGTGACGTATTTGTTATAACACCGACCGATCAGTGAGGCAGAAATAATTCCAGATAGAGTCAATTAAAATTTTGTCCGAATGTACAGTGCCCCTTTTGGCAATGCTATGTTTTATTTACATTAAGAACCGACCTTGTGTCTAATTCTAACTCAGATCTAACTAGTGTCGCTACCATTGCTACTTCCGGTTTGCATTAAAACACTAACTCATTTCTCATTAACCAAAATTAAACCAAATAATAAATTAAAAAATTAACAAAAATACAAATAAGACCGAAAACGACGATAATAATATTGCTGTAGTCTAATTCAAGGAATTCCCAAAAGATTGCAGCCTGTCAAATTGCAGAAGAGCTATGCTACTAAATATTAAGTAGTTCATTGTGTTCCTGTTGTATTTGTGTTGCATTAATGTCCTAAAGTTACATTTAAATAACAATTTTCCATTGTGCGGACATTCTTTTTGCCTCCTCAATTTGAAGTTATTTTTTCAATTGACGTGAACACTAGAATATTTCAGTTAAAAGTCAAATATGAACAGGTAAAATTATAGAAGAATAAAAGGCGAATTAAATGAGGAATAGTTTGTTTAAACAGTTATATTAAATTTAGCTTAAATTTGCAGTTTTTGAACAAATTACAAGTGAGGACTTTCTGTTTGCCTATATATATATATATATATATATATATATATATATATATATATATATATAAGCGACAGGATTGCATACGCAGACCTCTTCACCATGTGTAACATTGAGTTTCTCATGAAATCATCGCTGCGCTGGACTGGCCATGTGTGGCGTGTGCAAGACGAAATAATTCCAAAAATGTTGATTCACAGTCAACTTGAAAATGATTACCGCACAATATGCTGACCATTTACTTAGATTCAAGGACAAATTAAAAAGCAATCTCCTAGCTGCTGGAATAAACCTAACTGTTGGGTTGGAGAGAGTAATGTCCGTTTTGAGGTAAAAAAAAACGTATGTGAAATTGTTTCAAATATGTATTTTAATTACCCTCTTAGTGTAGATAAAATTATTTTAAATATGTGTTGTATATTACCCGTCCTTGCAAAGATAAAGTTATTTCATATACATTCTGTAAATTACCTACCCTAGGAAAGATGCAATTATTTCATACGTGTAATACCCGTCCAAGGTAGGTAAAATATTCTTTTGTTCGAAATAGCAAATGATACATAGACATTAAAAATTCCGCTCTCCTAACAATAACAAATATAATCAAAATCAAATTCAATTTTCTCATTGTTTATATTGTCCCAAGCAACGCCGGGTAGTCCTGTTAGTCTATAATATAAATCTCACCTTAATTGATCGTAATGAATGGAGGTCTACATGCTCCAATGGCATTATGAAAAATGCAGCATCCAACATTATAAAACTGCGTTAAACTAGAAAAAAACGTACCATTAGCTGTGTCAGTCAATATACTCCAACAATTCAAACGCTTGTACTATTTGTGGATTATTTTTGAAGATCATTGGCTGCACTGGAATGCATCTGCGACTCAGAGACAGGATCAAATAAAAGGGAAGTTACAAGAACCTCATATGTCGAAATCGAAGGGTGAGTATATGAGTCCATGAAATATAGATCGCAGTCACTGAATTACGCTTACGAATCTCGCAAAAAATCTTTTGATGAAAGATCATATATTCATTTTATATAATGTGAAGAGCAATACAAAGCAATTAACGATTTTTATGTTCGTCTATTCTTTTTTTTTATCTCTACAGTCATGTGCTCAATATGGTACTAATAAAAGATCAAAGCCGATAAAAGTTTATTCTCATCAAGTTAGTATGGATTCATCTCATAAGGTCCTGATCTATAGCCGCTTGGGAACGTCATAATTAGCGAATCAGATGTCACACACACACACACACACACACACACACACACACACACACACACACACACACACACACACACACACACACACACACACACACACACACACACACACACATCAAATAAAATAACAAACAATCTTATCAAATTAAATGAGAAGACTAAAATAAAACAACACGTTTTTACTTATCCACTGTTATTTGATTGCCATTCGAAAAACGGTCTACAAAGAACTGTGATGATGTAACAAAAAATAAACGAAAATATGTAAAAATCAAACGCCACATGACCAAATTCATGAAACACCCAAACACAACAAAAATCTAAAAGTCTAAAATTTAGCATATTATATATATATATATATATATATATATATATATATATATATATATATATATATATATATAGAGAGAGAGAGAGAGAGAGAGAGAGAGTGAGTTCGTCCCCCATGGACTCAAAAACGGCTGGGTCGATTTTTATAAAATTTTACAAGAAGGTACTTATGTGCCTGGCAGTGTTCTTGGGTTTTGTATAAAAATGTGTCAGATAAATATCGATAATCGAAAAAAATCAGATGAAAAAAGAACCAAGCGATTTTATCCTTACACAGCCTAACATCAGAAGTGCATTTAAAAGGTTTTATTACAATACAAGCTAAAAAGCCCGACTTATAAAATCAAAAGTAAATTTTTTGATATGACAGAGGCGCATTCGAAATTAACATTTCTGTTTAAAGCACAATTGAAGCATAATACTTGAATTTTTGCATTTTAAACCTTAATTCAAGCCATAACATATATATATATATATGTGTACATATATATGTGTACATATATATATGTATATAAGTAGAGAGAGAATAAATGACAAAAAGTTATATTCCAAAATTCATGGTGTTGATCGTCTTATAATTTAATTCAGTTGACTTATACAATCCTTGACAGTATCTGTTTCGTAGCGCAAAATAAATCACTTAATTATTATATCAATCAGTGAATCTATTATGCCCTTCACTCATCAGAAGAAATAGCAATAGTTAATCTGTCAAAAGGTATTAAAGTGTGATTTGACATGATTAAAATCCGAAATTTTGAAGAGAGGCTACAAATACAATTTTATTTTTCCATTACGCCATATTGAATTTATATATATATATATATATATATATATATATATATATATATATATATATATATATATATATATATATATATATATGTATATATATATATATATATAAAATCAACAGTAGGTTTTTTACAGTGCAATGTAGACTACAATATTTTGTGGACTCTGTGTCACTAAGTTACTGCCGGAAGACGTGAAATTTCTTCTCGGTGCGCCGCGATAGGTCTCCAATTATAGCAGACAATCAATCGATTTGATTCAATAATGGGCGACTTTTTTTACCGAGATTAGATTGCACGAAAAGATTATATAACACAATTTAACTGGTAATATATAATAGAAATTATGTATATATATATATATATATATATATATATATATGTTCGTATATATTTATAAGTATATATATTTAAGTATATATACATATATACATATATAAGTATATAAGTATATATGCATAAGTATATATATAAATATATATATATATAAACTCATACTTATATACATATATATATAAAGCTGAATGTGTGTGTGTCTGGTAACGAATAGGATCCTATATGGTTGACTATTTTAAAAAACTGATTACATATAATGATAGAAGATGTATCGAGACACAGTAATGGGTATGTTTGATCTGGTAGAACGGTGCTTTATTAAAATTGTGGGGTCTGCGTTCGCGTCTAGTCCACATAAAAGATTTAAAAATAAAAAAAAACGTTTACAAGTGTTTTTGATATTGATGTACATAATAATACTTTGATAAGTATATTTTAACTTAAATAGGGATGGTATAATAAGATTGTGGGATCTGTGTTCGCGCTTGGCCTCCATAGAATGGAAATAGGCACAAACATTAATAAAGGCTTTTCATATCTATCTGCGTAAGTATACTTTGATAATTATGCTTCAGTTTGAAGAAATATGGTATAATATAATTATGTGGTGTTCGTTCGCACCTGACCTCCATAGAATGGAAATATATCACAAAGTTTAACAAGATTTTTTAATATAGATCCACAGAATATTGTGATAAGTCTTTCAGTGTGAACAGGTATGGTATAATAAATTATGGGGTTTATCTATTTTATTTTTACTTTCATCATATTTTGCTTTGGTTTTGATACCCTCAAATTCGAAGCTATCTCTTTACTACCCTTCCTTTTCATAACCTATCATACTTTCATAAATCAGAGTCCATTTTCTGTAGGCTGTTTTTGAACCCAGTCAACGACGGGTACTTTTGCTAGTATATATATATATATATATATATATATATATATAAATGAATGGTGGAATGTAAATAGTATGTGTTAAAGGAAAATTCTTTTGAAGTTTGCATTACATATGTCTTTTTGCATTATAGGTGTCTTTTCATTGCTAATGAATCACTAACTATCAAAACTCAGAGGTGACTCGAGAATAAATGTTAAAGTAATTTTCAGATGGACAATGGGCGCCATCACAAGAAAACCGGGATATATTGATGGATTTCTTTAGACGAATTGATTAGCCAAGCGAAGTATTTTTTTACATTAGATTTGGAGAGGATTATATTGTAGTCGATAGGGACGTAGCTTCATAGTATTTTATTCCAGAAAGACGATTTTCCATGAAAAAAGACTTCATTCGTAATTGAATCAGTAAACGTCCGTAATCCAATTGGCTTATTATGGTAATGCGACATTAAAGTTTCGGTTTGAGATGACTGATTTGAATATGTGTTTGAGAACGGATGTGATAGAGTAACGTTGAATAAAGCGTCTCCTTCTGCATGGCGTCTATCACGAACGATTGAAATTCAAACAAAATACATTTTCTTGGCCTACGTGCTGACAGAGTAAAGAGGGTGAAACGTAAGGAATAAAAACAATAGGATACGATTACTAAGTAGTAGAAAGTAGAAGTCGAAGAAGGAAAACAAATTAAATAAAAGAAATGATCATGGCGCAAAAGGATAAAGGAGAAGCAAATAAGTAGAAGATAAATAATAATAACAATAATAATAATAATAATAATAATAATAATAATAATAAGAAGAAGAAGAAGAAGAAGTAGAATTGGAGGAGATGAAGTGCATAATAATGATAAAAAAAGAAGTAAACGAACGAAATAAAATAAAAAATATAAGTGAAGGACAAAGAAAAAAGAAAACGAAGTAAAACGAATACTACTATTGCTACTACTACTATTAATAAGAATAAGAAGTAGTAGTAGTATTATAAACTAGAAAATAAAGCAGAAGAAGGAAAAGATAAAGTATGACGATATGAAAGCAATAGAAATAGAAGTAGATAATTATGAAAAAGAAATATAAAGTAACCAAAAAGAGAACTGTAGGAAAATTATACTAAGAAAAAAAAACAAGAAAAAAAAAGAAACAGACGTAGAAGATACTTATGAATTAAATATAAAGAAAGAATATGAAGAAGAATTGTTCAAATTTCTTTCCATTCATCATGTTTCTGCAAAACAATTTATGAGAAGACATTCTTTTCTGATAAAAATATCTTGACAGTTTATTTTTTCTAATAACTGTGGCTTTAGTAAAAGAATACAAAACCTTAAAGAGATTACGAAATGCTGTCTGCCATTGTTTATAAAAGGTCAGTTTTCAATTACGAAGCATCTACAAAAACTGACCAAATGACAGAAATCACAAAGAATAAAGTAATAAAAGGCAGACCATTCTGTAACTGATACAGGAAATAGTTACTTGCAAGGTTTCTCGTTAATGATATTTGGCCATTTAATACTAGCCGAAGTCTCTGTCTAGTCCAGACAAGCTATAAAATAGTAAACCTATTTATTATAAAATTTTGATTTTTCTGAATTATTTATCACAATAATTGAGTGAACTAGGTGACCTAAAAAGTTTATAAAATTACATAGTCGATATAAGTAAATGTAAACAATGTATTTATATATGCATATTTATAGTCATTCACAGTCAGCAGGATCAGTGTGATTAGATCTGCCGAGTATCTCACGCTCCTTCCCTCATCACGAAATAAGTGAAATTTAACATTCATATATATATATATATATATATATATATATATATATATATATATATATATGTGTGTGTGTGTGTGTGTGTGTGTGTGTACAGGATGTCCCAATAAAATGTATACACGCTTTAAATTATCTTAACTTGCTACATGAATAGGCTATACCACGTTCCCAAGAGATCTTTTAGAAGAAGGAATGCCACTTCCAGCAGGACGGACCATTTCCCCACTATCATCGTACAATAACAGCATATCTTGATAATCACCTACGAAATAGATAGTCAGGACGAAAAGAAAGTATCGAATACTATCGACGCTCACCGGATTTGACCCCCCCCTAGATTTTTTTCTTTTTTGGGGGTGAGTAGGGGATGTTAAACACAGGGTTCACAAAACAAACAAGTTACAATGAATGGGTTGAATACAACTATTGAAAGAAGATGTGTCAACATACCTATTGAACTGATTAGGAATGTTTTCGATTCAATCAGTGAACGTGTCCAACTGTTCATGGACAACAATGGCCAATAATTTGAACAGTTTCTGGTTTCTATATTTGTTCACAGTATTTTGATGTATGAAAATTTTCTTTCTTATAATAAATGTTGGTTTTATAATCATTGAAAGAATGTATGCATTTTATTGGGACATCCTATATATACAAAGGCAGCAAAAAGAAACACCGCACTTGTAATTTTTTAAAAAACTGCAAATTTAAGCTAAATTTAATGTAACTGTTTAAACAACCTATACCTCATTTTATTCGCCTTTTATTCTTCTATAATTTTACTTGTTCATATTTGACTTTTAACTGAAATATTCTAGTGTTCACGTCAATTGAAAAATAATAACTTCAAATTGAGGAGGCAAAAAGAAAGTCCACACAATGGAAAATTGTTAGTTAAATGTAACATTTGGACATTAATGCAACACAAATACAACAGAAACACAATGAACTAGTTAATATTTAGTAGCATAGCCCTTCTGCAATTTGACAGGCTGCAATCTTTTGGGAATTCCTTGAATTAGTCTGCAGCAATACTCAGGGGAAAGGGCATCTCACTTTTTAATTTTTGTCCAAAGTTCTTCCAAATTTGAAATTTTATCATTGCGTAGCTATTGCTTGATGTAATGTCATACGTTTTTGATAGGATTGAGGTCTGGAGATTGTGCAGGCTAATCGAAACATGGAATATCATGCTCTTCCAGGAACCTCTTGACATGGGATTATCATCCAAGTTCCGACCAAAGTAGGGTAGAAAATGCTCAGTCAACATATTAATGCACTTAAGCGAACTATAGGCCCTGGACCATTGGTACTAATAATGCCACACACCAAAATAGAACCTACACTACCTTGCAGCGTTGAAACTGAGCACCTAGGATTAAATTCTTCGTCCTTCCTCCGACGGATGTACTGCCTACCATCACTGCCTAGCCTATTAAACTTGCTTTGGTCGCTGAAAAGCACTTTTAATCAATATGAAGAGTCATGATCTTCATTGCATCTGACGAAGTCCCGACGGCGCTTTCTGTTCTTTACAGAAATCATTGGCCTGCGTCTTACAACATCCTCGCCTTTATTTTGTTCTTGACAGTAGAAAGACAGCACTTTTTAACAAGATTACACTGTTGTTGGATTTAGGGAGCCGTTTCAAATCTGTTTCTTAGGCTGCAGATCTTGATAACATTGTCTTCCCTGTTAGAAGTAACTCTAGTACAACCAGATTTATGGATATCACGAACACTGCCGATGTTTTGGTGCTTTTGCAGTCTTTCGTACCGTTTTCTCATCATATTTTAATCTGCGACCGATTTCTCGATACGATAAACCAGAAAAGAGGAGATTAATGAGCCCCTGACGATCACTAAGAGAAAGTGGTGGCATATGGACTAAATGTTACGTTGTATAATCTAGAAAAACAACAATTACGATTAGAGATGCTTTGTTGCCCGTTGATGGATATTTCAAACATTTATGGGCGATAATTTAAACTGGTTTTAAACGAATTTGTTGCTGCGGACTTTCTTTTCGCCTCCTCAATTTGAATTTATTTTTTTATTGACGTGAACACTAGAATATTTCAATTAAATGTCAAACATGAACCGATTCAATCATAGAGGAATAAATCTCAAATCAAATGAGTTATATGTTGTTTAAACAGTTACATTAAATTTAGCTTAAATTTAAAATTTTGAAAAAATTACAAGTGCGGACTTTCTTTTTGCCGCCACTGGGGGATTTAAAGAAAGATAATAAGATCAATTCTTTAAGACAAGTTTTATTGGGATGATGAAAAGCTCAAAAGATTGTACTTGAGATCATATGAATTCATATCGTGCTGTGTATTTTAGCATGGTTCCTATCAGCAAATTTCATTTGCTTCAGCCTCGGACTCTGCTACATTTTATTTCAATTATTTTGCATAAGCTTTTATATAACAAAGAGTTTATAATAATAAGCTTTTATATAACAAAGAGTTTATAATAATAAGCTTTTAGATAACAAAGAGTTACTCCCGGAATTTATCAATACATTACTTGGATCTTTTTGGGATTCGCAATTTTACATCAGCATTACCTACATCATCAACCAAGGACCAACATATATACACCCAGGAGATGAGAATCTTGGGACAAAAAATTACATATTGGAATAAACTTGCCGTTCCAAATTCTCTAATCCTGAAAAAATGAGGTAATGTATATTAATTAAGTGCTAATATCCTAAAATTGCAAATGCTCCACCACAAATAGCAACATGTTTCCTTGAATCATCATCTTAATCTGGACTGAGACTGTAATTCTTATTTTTTTTTATAAAATATTTTGATACTGCTTTGCATTAAAAAAATACCAAAATAAAACTTTGCAAAACATCGCCATCCCTTGCCTCCAAGAACGTTTACCTACTGTATATTTTTCAGTTGTCGAATTTACATTTTGTTTGTGCCATTTGGCTACTTTTAGATATTTATATTTTTGCTCTTATTTTTCTATCTATTTTAATATCGATTTTATTTCCCTATTTTTATCCTCCTATATTTAATAACTTTGTATCCCTTATAACTTTATTATCTACTAGTGGGGGGGTTTACCCGGCGTTGCCCGGATTTTTAGAGGCGTGTATGATTAGGGGGTGGTAAAATGAACACAAAGCGAAGTAATAACCCTGTTTAAATATTATAAAAACAAATAATGTTAAAACTATTTAAAAACACCGTAAAAAAAAAACAAAAAAAAATAAATGTGATGCAATACGAACGGTCCGGCGGTGCCCGGGTGTTTGAAAAATCCCCCAAAAGTTTGAGGGGGGGGGCGTGAACTCGAATAATTGAGACTAAAGCGCAAAAACCCAATCTAACTCTGTCCTGAGGTATTCGCTGCCACGTGGGACCCATGTGTTGTATCAGGTTGTCCCTCCGTCTCGTTTTTGTTTTTTGCTTTGGCCTCTGATGTTCACGAGGTGTCCATTCCGTTGTCCTGATGGACTATCGGTTGTCGTGATGTCTAACTACATACCCTGCCCATCTGTGTTTGGATGTTTTGATGGCAGTATTGATATCAATAACTCTTGTTTTTGGCGGATTCAGATGTTCGCCTTTCTGTCTTGTAGACTGATGCCTAACATCCTGTCCATCTTCATTTGTGCCACCACCAAGATTTCATTTTGGCGAGTTGTCAGGGCCCATGTTTCACTACTGTAGATCATCACAGGTAGTACATAGTAATTGAAGATCTTCTCTTTGAATGACATATATGATTTTCGGCTTCTCGTGATATTCTCCTCTTTCTCCAAAAGATGCTAATCTCAATGCTAACCTTCTCTTTATTACAGGGAGATCTCCATATTTCGTAATTTTCTTCCCCAAGTAGATGTAGCTTTCAACTTCTTCAATGGTCTTCCCATCAACAATTATTGGCGACTTAGCAGCGTGCTGGTTTAACATTACCTTAGTCTTCTCAAGATGCATGTTGTGGCCAACAGGTTCGCTCTTAGACTGGATGTCGTTTAGAATGTCATTTAGTTTCTGAAGAGAGTGTTCCATCAGTGCTATATCACCAGCGAACATGTAATGTGACAGCTGTTCCATACCTATAACCCTTTAATACATATGATTAAACAAGCATCTGCCTTCAATTAACGTACCCTGTATTCTTTCAGGATGTCTAATCACTCATTTTGTCCTTATATAATGAGCCCACTATGGCAGGTATGCCGTATACCTATCTGCGTTATATAATAAAAACTATATTCCTCCTATATCGCAAAGATCATTTTAGCTCCCTCAATTAACCTCAATATTTTATGTTGCTCCTATGTAGATAGACATCGCATCTCCTTTTTTGACGAGAAGCATTAGGCTTCGAAATACCATCGTCTAAAGAGTTCTCACTTACCTACACCCAAATTGATGAATAAATAAATACATCTATATATATTATTATTATACAGTTTTATAACGTCATATTTTTTATTTATTGATTTATATATATAATGTATAAAATCAAGAAGTAAAAATTAGGTTTACAAGCCAAAACTTCTGTAAACTTAAAGCGAATGTATATATTATTATTTATATAGTAATTTCAACTAAATAAAAAAGCTCAATGCAACCAAAATAGGAAATAGAGCTTGTCCCAGAAAACACACAATTTAAGATCGTACATTATATTTTACATTGATTTATTGTTCGACAGATAATCAAATAAGAAATATTAAGTTTTTCTTTAATCCACAAAGTTTCAAAGAAATGCGTTCATCTCGTTAGAGGAAAGATATTAGCAATTGAATATTATAATGAATCTATGAATTTGCTGGTACTGGCATAAATTGAAACTTCATTATATGAAAACTAGTCATAAATGTAAAACAAGTTTTAGTGCAAAGCGTTCATGAAATAGGGAAAAGAAATGAGCAGTGAAAAATGAATGAAAATTAATGATTAAAAATTCAGATGAAAGGACGTTGAGTAGCTAGGTATTTTCAAGACGAAATGAACATAAGAAATAGGATTTATAATGTTGACAAATCCATCAAATCTAAAATCCAAAGTGTGTAATCCAAATCTGTTGTAAGATCTCGTTTGCAAGTAACCGAGGAAGAAATATTATTTCGAATTGTAAAAAAAAAATATTCACTTAGGGATAGCGACACCGGTGTAACGAAATTTTCTCTGGCTGATTAACAAATTTACTGATGACGGAAAACTTTATTAAAAGACTTGCGAAAGTACAACGAAAACAAAAGTAAAAGTGACCTAGACAGATTGTCCTTGAAATAATTAAGCTATGCGTCAAAATTCGCACATTGTAAGCGTAACAGATGTGAGCTAGACAGCAAGCTGAGTAGATAGAAGAAAAAAGTTTATAAGAAGTATCAATACTACTACTACTACTACTACTACTACTACTACTACTACTACTACTACTACTACTACTACTAATAATAATAATAATAATATTAACAATAATAATAATAATAATAATAATAATAATAATAATATTAACAATAATAACTACATCGATGGTGATAATATCGTTATCAGTGGTAATGGAAATAATAATAATAATAATAATAATAATAATAATAATAATAATTGCAATAATAATTATTATAATAATTATTATAATAATTATGATAATAATTTTAACATATTAATTAAAAGTAATTATAATAAATTAACGGTAGTTATATATATATGTCTGGGTAAAGCCGCCGGGAAGCCGGTGCACCGACAGGTATCATCGAGGCCGAGTGACCGACGTGGTGAGTCAGCAGTGCGTCCTGATTACCGGTGTGCTCCGTCAAGTTAGGGACATGCGGCTGGCGACACAGTTGCAACCGCCACTGGACGAGGGGAGCGACTCTGGGTCTGAGGTCAGTGGACTATCGCTCTGGTTCGGACCAGCCCCATCAAGCAGTGACTTAGATATCAGTAGCCCCCAGGAGGTGCGGTGTTCCTCGACCATCAAACTACGGATGAAAGCTCACGTGAAGACGAGTCCTGCACTGTCTCCTTTCAGAGAAGCACCCGGCTATCTGCCACCTCCCTGCTATCTCTGTGATTATGAGATCAGGGAATAGTATGAGGAAAATAGGAACGGCCTACCTTTCAAACGCCCTCGTGTATGCCTTTTCTGTGGGTGGGACGAAAAGAGATCTAAGATGGCGTCCATAAGGTTGTAATACGGCCTTAAATGATCTCGGGCGATCTCGCAAAATCGCGCTGCACGCATGCAAATAAGCTGTGCAGGGCTCTATAAAGCAGGTCGTTTGGAGGTGTTTGGGAGGATTTTTTTTTTTTACACATTGTTTTGCGTTGTAGCGGTTCGTTGCTTTGCACCAGACATTTTGAAACACGTTGGCACGTTGAGTCATGCGGAAGAGAGAAAGAAACGTATCACTTGGGATATACCTCTCACAATAGAGATAGAAATAATCGTACTTAAAGGGTCGGTTAGAATCTTAAGAACTCTTGGTTTGGCTATTAGATAGCGGATGAATGTTTTGCATCAAGCAGAATGCCCCATCCCCAACAAAAACAAAATGATAAGAAAATTGAATAAAAAGAAAGGATTATTACAAAAAAAAACGAGTTTATTCACTCCACTTTAGTCTAATAATAGTAATAGTGTATACATGTGGCGACTACAATATTGTAAAATAGGCATTATAATAATGGCGAGCGATCATTTCGTTTTGATAATGTTGTGTCTGAGCAATGGGGCAATTTTAGATTCTTATCTTATCTTTACAAACATACATTTGTGATTTTCCGATGTCTCGTGACAATCAAAACAAATACTTAGAGTAAAAAACAAATTAACTTTACTATACTAAATTAGATCTGTTTTATTCTTGTTATATATATATATATATATATATATATATATATATATATATATATATATATATATATGTGTGTGTGTGTGTGTGTGTGTGTGTGTGTATAATAAATCATAGGATAAAACTAATAGAATTAGGTATTAGATATAATCTTTATAATGTTTGGGAAAGTTTAAAAATTTATTTTAAGATTATAATTAAGTATACATATATTAAAAAGGCTAGAGGATCTTAAGGAATTCAATTGTTTTAAAGAAAATTGCTTCCCAACGCACAACTCATCAGTATACCTCGTTTTTAAGAATTCAGGTGATCGGTCATCTCCCTCTCAGTACATACCAATAAGTCTCCTATGTGTCATGAGTAAGTTGCTATAATCTGTGTTAAATAGAGAAGTAGTCAACCACATAAGCAAAAATAATATTTTTATTGACATGGTTTCCGTTCTGCTAGATCTACAGCAGATGTGTTAACGATTATATCTCATAGGATTAGATAATCTCTCGACGGTAGCTTCCTTTCTAGGGAAATTGCTCTTGACATAGCAAAAGCCTTTGATAGCGTATTGTATAAAGTTCCCCTCCACAAGATTTTCAGCCACGTTAAAGTTGGAAATGTCTTCTCAATTATTAAATCATTTCTCTCTGATAGATTAATAAGAATAGTGGTTGATGAGCAGAAATTAGAAGCTCACAGTATTTAGGCTGGAGTCTCTTACGAGTCTATCCTGGGCCCAATTCTCTTCTTGATTTGCATTAATGATCTCCCAAATAAGACTCTAAAATCATTCGCTAGAGATTTATTCTAATGACACTACCGTCTATGGCAACAATACCAAAGCCGTAAGCCACCAAGTTCTCTCTTATTCTCTTTCCTCTAATCTTGAGCACTTGGTAAAATAGGGTAAAAGGTGGCTGGTTAATTTTAGTGCATCTAAAACCAAGATTCTATCTTTTCATCATTAACGCTCTTACCCCCCCATGCCATCAATTAAAATGAATTGTTCTCGTTTTGGGAAGATTCCATGTTTTGACAAGTTTCTAGGTCTGATCTTACTTCTGATCTGAAATGGAACACGTACATAAAATCCGTTGCCAAGGTCGATAGAAAAATGGTGGGATCTTTTTACCGCTCCAGCAAATATCTCACTGCTGATGCAATTTTCAACCTGTATAAGTACGTCCAAGGATGTTGCCACACCTAGGTCGAAGCTGCTAAAATACTTATCATGCCTTGGCAGAGTTGAAAATAGATTTCGTAGTCTAGTGGGAGGATGCCATTTTCTTTTCCCTGCACCACTTATTCCACAGAAGAGACGTTGCGAGCCTGTCTTTGCTTTATCGTTATTTTCATAGCAAGCGCTCGTCTGAGCTCCAATCTATTGTCTCCCTTGCCAAACGTCCACGAAAAACATTCGTCTAGCTGAAACCACTATCAATAATTTCCTCTACTATTTATCTGTGCCTAAACCTAAGCTTGGATTCCAGTAACAAAGTTTTTTTTTCTTAGAACTACATGCATGTGGAACTCCGTTTCCCTGCTTTCCAACTGACTACAATATGGTCGTCTTCAAGTCCAACGTAAACAATTTCTTGATGAGCCGTCCCCTTAGGTAATCAAATTTACCAAATTTTCACTACTAACGATGACTACGATATTGTCCTATTGACTACCATACACTCATTAAGCCTTATCGTCGAGTGGCCTTTGCAAAAAAAACAAAAACAAAACAAAACAAATAAAACAAAAACCACAACAAAAAAACAATAAGACAAAGAGAAACTAGCAACGTATTTCTGTGTAAAGGGCGTGGAAGACGAAAGAGACACATCTCTCCACTTTATGCCGTTTCTTGTAACATTGTATATTTTTATTATCTGGTTTCTTAGATCATTCTCCTCAGTGTTATTACCAAAATAATCCCGCATGTTTGCAAAAAAAAGCAACAATGTTTATTCATCAGATATGCATACCAGATTCGTACTTGTATCGGTAAAAATGCTATTTTAATTTTGAATATGCATTCGTACTGTTTGCATTTTTCAGACTTCTGTTCTCATCTTGAGTTTTTTTTTTGCAACGTTTCGGTCCATGTAACTTTCAACTTTCTTCAGTTATATCTTGTCGAACTCGGAAAATTTTCTGTCGAACACGAGAATCTGCAGGGACTTGTAGTATATTGGATGAAGTACTTTGTAAAATTCAATTGTAAAAAGTTATATTCTTCTAAAGTTTGAAGTTTCAATCTTTAGTGAGAGTGATACTCCAAATAGAATTTCAAGTTACTTAGGACTTCTACCCAATAATGGCTGACAGAACGAGAGCATGCTACTCCCATTAATTAAACAGAGCGTTCCGTTTTAAATTTCGTGCAGGTTGCCGAGTTACATTGACCGAGCCGTTGTGAATATAAGACTCAAGACGAGAACAGTAGTCAAAAGAATCCAAATATTCGAATATCTTCTATCTTCATCTAAAAAATTCAGAAACGTAATATCAGTCCATTTATCCTACGTGTTTAACGATATAAATTCTATTTCAAATTTAAACCGTGACAGATAGACAGACGGACGTACAGATGCCTATTGAGATGTTTAGACACATTTAAAATTGTAATGTTATAAGAAGAACCAACGCGTTGTATTCTCAGTTGCAAAGGAGACAAATAATAGAACTTCAACTCGCTTTTATTTGTTTCACATCGACATTTATTTCTTCATTCTCTTGTTACCGCTGTGTCGTCCCTCACGTGATCGTCTTCTCGAACGTCATCGACGCCTCTCGCGTGATTGTGAACGTTATTCACGTCTCTGACGTGATCTTCCTCTTTCTTCTTTTTTATTGTCTTTTTTTCTTTACCGATGACGTCATTTCGTATGCATTTGCATACGTGGGTCCGCGGTTTGTTACGCAATAAGATGAGTCTATTTAATCTGTGTCTTTAGAAAAGACATATCTATTTCAATATCAAGCAAGTCAAACCGAAGAACGGACCGACAGAAAATGAGAAGATTCTTACTGCGATGCGTGGACGAATAGTTACATATTCTTAAAAAAACACACACACACACAGACACACACACACACACACACACATATATATATATATATATATATATATATATATATATATATATATATATATATATATAACAAGAATAAAACAGATCTAACTTAGTATAGTAAAGTTAATTTGTTTTTTACTCTAAGTATTTGTTTTGATTGTCACGAGACATCGGAAAATCACAAATGTATGTTTGTAAAGATAAGATAAGAATCTAAAATTGCCCCATTGCTCAGACACAACATTATCAAAACGAAATGATCGCTCGCCATTATTATAATGCCTATTTTACAATATTGTAGTCGCCACATGTATACACTATTACTATTATTAGACTAAAGTGGAGTGAATAAACTCGTTTTTTTTTGTAATAATCCTTTCTTTTTATTCAATTTTCTTATCATTTTGTTTTTGTTGGGGATGGGGCATTCTGCTTGATGCAAAACATTCATCCGCTATCTAATAGCCAAACCAAGAGTTCTTAAGATTCTAACCGACCCTTTAAGTACGATTATTTCTATCTCTATTGTGAGAGGTATATCCCAAGTGATACGTTTCTTTCTCTCTTCCGCATGACTCAACGTGCCAACGTGTTTCAAAATGTCTGGTGCAAAGCAACGAACCGCTACAACGCAAAACAATGTGTAAAAAAAAAAAATCCTCCCAAACACCTCCAAACGACCTGCTTTATAGAGCCCTGCACAGCTTATTTGCATGCGTGCAGCGCGATTTTGCGAGATCGCCCGAGATCATTTAAGGCCGTATTACAACCTTATGGACGCCATCTTAGATCTCTTTTCGTCCCACCCACAGAAAAGGCATACACGAGGGCGTTTGAAAGGTAGGCCGTTCCTATTTTCCTCATACTATTCCCTGATCTCATAATCACAGAGATAGCAGGGAGGTGGCAGATAGCCGGGTGCTTCTCTGAAAGGAGACAGTGCAGGACTCGTCTTCACGTGAGCTTTCATCCGTAGTTTGATGGTCGAGGAACACCGCACCTCCTGGGGGCTACTGATATCTAAGTCACTGCTTGATGGGGCTGGTCCGAACCAGAGCGATAGTCCACTGACCTCAGACCCAGAGTCGCTCCCCTCGTCCAGTGGCGGTTGCAACTGTGTCGCCAGCCGCATGTCCCTAACTTGACGGAGCACACCGGTAATCAGGACGCACTGCTGACTCACCACGTCGGTCACTCGGCCTCGATGATACCTGTCGGTGCACCGGCTTCCCGGCGGCTTTACCCAGACAGGATCCTCGTTGGTTTACGACCCCGCTCTTCCTCGTTGGCGATTGCTCTGTCGGGGTAGATTCCTTTTTCCCGGACCTGGTATTGGTAGATCATATTTGCAGGCGCTGTTCCTGGAGAGACGCTTTTTCTTCGGCGTGATGTTGTACCAGTACACGGCTTCTAAGATGGTATACCATTTACTGTCCTCAATTCTTTTGACGCTGCGATGGCTTCTCTCAGCAATACCGTTTCCAGATGGCACATGAGCACATCTCAGTTGCAGCCGCACTCCGTACTCCTCTAGGAACTGTCTGACCTGATGGCTGCAGAAGGCTGGGCCATTGTCCGTTAGCAGCTCTTCGAGTACGCTTCTTTTAAAGAACACAGATGGCAGTTAGTGAATAAAGTAGAAGGACTCCTGGCGTTCGAGTGGTCTCCAGACTGTGAAACGCGTAGGTCCATAATCGATGAGGGTGAGAAGGTTATTGCTACCGTAATATGTGATATCCATGAACACCCTCTGACACGTGCCGCTCACTTCCAACTGCCCCTCTTCCACTGTATCGGAGCTGGGTCGATTGATTGGCATGCCTCGTAACTTCTCACTGCTCTCCTAACATCTGTCTTTTCCACTTCTGGGTCAATCATCTGAGCAAAATACAGGGTGCTCGCACTGCGAATAAATCTCCATGACACGATCCGCATCCACATTACACGCGACGGCTCCACTTGATCGTTGCTGAATCTCAGAACCTCTCCGGGTATCAGCCAGCAGCCACCGTTAAGATATTCGTGTCAACACATCTGCTCTGTTTATCGCAGATCTGATCAACACTACGTCTATGGACAGGTCACAATCTTCAATAGTCTCGGTCTCAATAGTCAGGGTGGCGAGCCGCCTTCGTATTACCATCTCACTCGCTGCTCGTGTGGTCACTCGTGCTCTTCCAGACAATGCATCGGTTATCCACCATTGAGTGCATGCAGAGTCCGTGATAATATGTAGTACCTTAGCTTGCCACTAAAGCGCCTGGTTAACTCCCTTCAACGTGGCATCAAGTTCAGCCAGGTTTATGTGCCTAGAATCATTCTCTAGCCGAAGCCAGAAGGCGTTTCGATAATGAAATCATTAACCGCAAGGGAAACTCCAAGGGCTAGTTAACTAGCGTCCATCCAGACCGTTAACTCATTTCGGTGGACGCACCATTTCCCTCGCACAGGGCCATCACGTGTCACCCTGACCACAGTCTCCGTCAGCATGCTTCGTAGGGTGGCATCGTGTACTTCATCGTCCCATCCAGACGGTACAGATGTTGCACCTTGTTTTATGGCCGCCACGTCCACCTTGAGTCAACCACACACAGGGAAGTGGCCTACCAGTTTTTCGCAAACAGAAAAAACAGCTCGATGAGTGAAGTTGGACTGGACCTCCGGAACGTCACCAACTCTCCTCCAGCAGAGTTCCTCCTCACTACCGCTCACGCGCAGGCCAAACACTTCTGCCCCGCCTCAAAGACGCTCCGGTTCCTTGCATGTCAATCCTATGTTCTAGAAGTACTCTTTGACCGACTTGGCAGATATAAGCCTCTCATTTGCAAAGATATCATCGATGTATGTCGATGCTGCCTATCGCACAGCCGCATCCTGTTGCCGGATCGCGTGCATAATCGCCGCCATAATGCCTGGTGCTACGTTGAGACCAAACCCCAGCCTGGTCAGACAATAGCAGGTTCCCTTAATTTCAACAGTCTGAAATGGACACAGCGCTTTTTCAACGCGTGTTTGTAGGCAGGTCCTGTGAAGACCTAAAATTGTCACGTCAGACCCCTGATGCCTCTACCACCTTTAATTTGAGCGCACAAACATCAGCTTCTGCCGTGTACGGGTCGACGTATTTGTTAAGCTCACCGTGGTCCATAACGGGTCGGACGTTCTGTTTGCTCTCTTGAAAGACGGCCATCAGGGGAATCAGCCCTCGTGGTGGCGTAAGCTCATCCTACGGCTATGGAAGCAGCCAGCTGTTGTTGATCCACGTCTGCAGTTCTTCATACTGCCCCTTGAGCCACGTTAGAGGGGGGCACTCTGAAAGTCGGTTCCGCGAAGATATCGGTGGCTGATTGCTCGACCACTTCCGCGTTAGTGTCCCTGTCATACTCAGCATGAAAGTCAGGCTCGTCGAGGGCAATCGCGACGGAAACGTGTTTCTCACGTCGGGAGAACTCTATCTTGCCGGTGCCGTCCACAGTGATTCCACCCAGCTGTGTAATTAAGTCTATCCTCAGAATTAGGTCGTTCCCGAGCAGTTCCCCGTCCACAACCAGGATTCGCATGGCTTCTGCAAGCCCATCGCCGATGCTTGCGCGGATGATGCTCACCTCACAAGAGGCCAGCGAACCTCCGCCTACGGTTAGCACCAGAATTCTCTCCTTGTATCAATTGTCGCAACCTGCCTTCCGCACGGGAGCCTGGATGCACCCAGTATCTACAAGCATGAGGCGCTCACGCCTGCTAATGCGCATCCTCACTGCGTACAGCGCCTTGTTCAGTGACGATCTGAGGAGAAGGGCAGTTGTCCCCGATTTTTAACTTGTAGAACTAAGGCCCCCTAAGCCTCTGAGTCAGTAAACACGATGGGAGACAATCATGAGCCAAATGGTTGGGCTCTGCACACTTGTGGCAGTTTGTAACTGCGCTCAGGTTCTGCAATCCACCCAGTGATGGCTGTGCAGCTGCTGCTTGGTTTACAGTGCCTGGGGCTTTTTTTAGTATCGTCAGTGCCCGCGCTAACACCTCTGAGATGTCCATCTCGTCTACCTGGGACGGGGTTCGCAGCAGATCTTCCACGCTAACGGGAAACTCTGCAATAAACGGGCACATCAGGCCGTTGTACGAAAATCCTCCGAATAGGCTCGCTAGCTTATTCAGTTCTGCCAGATAAACATCTACCGTCTCTCCGGGATTTAACTTGCGTGCCATGAACTCCTTCCATGCGGCAACCGAATCTAGTGTAAACACTGTGTAGAGTGTGTTTTTGATACATGCGAAGTCCGCCTTGTTTTCGTCAGTTAGATGTTAGTATACAGCACATGCGACGTGTTTCAAAATTTATGCCGCAAAGCAACACACCGCAGGAAAGACAGACGCGAGGTAATTTGAAAGGAAGGCCATTCCTATTTCCCCCCACAATCTTTCTTGCATTTCGTTCAAAGGGTATTTCCGTCAGGTAGTTTTTGAAATTTCTTCTCATGAGTCCGGTTGCTCCTATGATTACTGGAATGGTGGAGATCATCAAAGACAAGTTTCTTCGTACATAAAACCTTAGTATTTCATTATCTTCTCCTTCCAAGCTCTGTTTAACTCAGCATAAATAGTGACACTAATTTCTACTAATATTGCTTCTTTCTCTTTGATGTACCATATCACTATGTCGGGTTAAATAAACCTGTCTCTGGGTGCATAACTTTAGGGATTGTATATGACTTTTTTCTGGCATGTGTTAGCGGGACTTACTGCTACATTCGATATTCAACTTTTGTACAGATGGTATTTATTTGCTCCCCCACTGAGCAAATTAGGCACAATTTTGTACAGATGGCCCCATAGAGATATTTATACATTTAATTGTGTCACATTGTATAGTAACCGTCCCCCAACAGAACTAAAACCCATGTGCATTCATGCAGTGATTGTGATGTTTACTGAATTAACAAGCCACTAGAGAAAACTTGTGCATTTGATATTCCATCGAAACTTCCGCATTCCAAATAAGCCGAAGAAGTTGAATATCGGACCAGGAGAAGAAGGAGAAAAGGGGAGAACAGAATCGATGCTTGTTACCTAAAGCATTTTTCATCCAACAATTCATGATGCGAAATCCTCGCTTAAATATTACTTCATTTGGGATTGAGTTATAATTGAAACCCAAAATCCATTTTAACTCTTCTAATCAGTCGTAATTTTAATTAACTAAACAAGTCGCTGATATCTCACTTAGTTGTCTCTTTACTTTCTCTCATTCAGTGTTGATTCAATTAATCTATAATGTTTTTATGTCTCGTAAACATTTATGTAAAGTGTTATTCTCTATTTTTAGTGCTGTTTCTTTATAGATTTATTTATTATCCCGTGTAATTTACATGATGCATTTGTAAACACCGTAAAAATGTATGCAAATTAGATAGAACAATAAATCACTTTAATTATACATTATCGTCATGGATAATATTATTACTCTCGCCAATAAGGTCATATTTTCGGTCAAGTTTGTTTAGCTATTTGTGTGCAGCCTAGCACGCACATCGCGTGATTAATCGTCACCAAACTTGCTCAAAATATCGATGACGCTCTAATTGAAGTTGAACGATCAGTTCATAAATAACACACAAGTTTAATAATAGTCTAAAAAGAATAAAATAAGAAATAAAAATCTTATTTTAAATTTCACGGATAGTAACATCTTATGCGATTTAAAGCGCAGCCGCGTTGACAGGAAGAGTACTCCCTATCTATAGGTAAAACATGAACACTATCTCAGAATCTTTTCTACTTGGTAGAGGGGGGGGGTCACCTCTTATGACGGCCGGGGTCCATTTTAGGATAAAGATTAAGTGTTAAGTAGATGGTGAAAGAATATGATCAGTAATGATGAAACTTGGGAAGAGTAGGGTCATTTAAAAGCATGGCTTGGCAGGAACTTATTCAGGTAGATTTCTAGGTGATCATGCTGTAGTCAGCTGGGAAACAGCAACAGGGTATTATGTTCCATAGACGTTCAGTTCTAGAAAAGAAACTCTGCTCAGGGAATTTTAGTTCAGTTTTAGGAACCGGTAGGTAGTGAGGGAAGTTGCTGATGATACGAGTATTTGTTGAAAACATTTGACAGGGAGAGACCATCGAGTAGAGCTAAGTTGAGCACCTACATTAAAAGTAAAGATACAGCAGAGATTACTGTGTTTGTCTGTTGATCTCACTATTATATAGAACTTTCTTTTCTTTTCTATGATAATTCTTGGTGAATTGGGGTTGACTATCACACAATAGAATCCAAGGTAACATTGTGACTCGATTCGAATCCTTCGACTATCAGTAATTATTACTTCGTATACTGATAGTTGCATAAGCATGAAACACTAGTGTATGTAAGTAATATACATATATTAGTTTTGGGACGATTAATCGGGAATCGGGAATCGGAAAAATCGGAACTTTTGATAGTATCGGAATCGGTATCAGAATCTAAAAATGTGTGCCTATTTTCCGATGCCGAAAACGATTCCTTTATTTATCTTTTTATTTGATTTTCTTTAAACGAAGTCTTCCACTATTGGTAGTAATAATAAAATGATAGATATTAATTTTAACCTACCAGTAAATCTAAAAGCTCTAAATCAACTCCACAAGTGTGTTTTTTTACGTTTCGAGAAAACTTATACACATTTAACACGTGTTTTTACTGCAATACTGACAAAATAAAAACTTTGTTGTCAAATTTTTAGAGATTTATAAAGAATCGGAATCAGCAATTTTATCGAAATCGGAAAATTAGTACGGAATCAGTAATTGTATAGGAGCCGGGGAAAAATATTGGAATCATCACATCACTAATATATATATATATATATATATATATATATATATATATATATATATATATATATATATATATATGTAATATTCAAAAAGCTGCAGATTTTCATGTAGTTTCTGTAAGAGATATGAGCATTTCAGTATTCAATTTGGCTATCAGTATAGATGTATCCATAGATTGGTATGCCACCTTTTTGGCAATTTAAAATTTCAGCGAATATTGATCAGAATTTAACAGAAGAAGGCTCGTTAGAAAGGTAATGACCTGAAGTGTGTGGTGACATTTGCCCTTAAGGTTGCACATTAAGGGGATCATCCATAATCCAGAGCCTACTTATGACACTTTTTACAGCCATAAAATGTTTCACACCCGAACTCTAGATTAAAAACCTGAGTCTCTTGCACGCAAGGCGAGTACTCTGATACTTGTGCAACCGCGTCGCACACAAACAAGTTCCATAGTTAGATTTCCTAATCAGATTTCGCCGCGGTTTTCTTGATATGTGTCAGTTAATTGACTTTTGCATGTGCGGTGCGGCTGCTAAAGTGGCTGAGTACTCGCCTCGAATGCAACGGACTCGGGTTTCAAACCCAGAGTTCGGATATGTTAAATTGATGAGCCCAAATGAGAGCGAAACAAGAGTCTAGGACTCCCAGTTTGTTGGTCGTAATGGCTTTAAGGAGCTGCGACGTTGCCCGACTGTGGAAATAATTATATATATATATATATATATATATATACATATATATATATATATATATATATATATATATATATATATACATACATACATATATATATATATATATGTGTGTGTGTGTGTGTGTGTGTGTGTGCGTGCGTGTGTGTAATCAGAGGACATATCTTTTCAAACTTATTTGTGTTTTAACTATCATTTGTTTTTAGATGAACCAAAGAAATATTTATTCATTGATAAATGCTTTCCAATATGAAAAAAAAAAAACAAAAAACAAACTAACGGCGCCTCCGCTGCTGATTCACCAATATTGTTCTCTTGAACTTATCGGGCATAATAGAAATTACTTTTGTACTAAAAATACTTTTTATCAGAGGAAAATAGCCGAGCTTTCAAATGATGTCGAATCGGATAAAAGGTCGCCATTTTGTTTAACATTACTCTCGTCTAATTTTATTTTGCTTTATTTTTGTGCATTTATCAATTATCAGTTTTATTAAATTACCAGTCATACATATTTTCACCATATTCTTCAACTTTATTATTCAATTCAACATCACAGTGTCACTTAATTATTTATGAATTATTATTAACGTTTAAGTTAATTCATTTAACAGATACTTATTAGTAAGTAAATAAGTCAACAAGAATATAAGCCAGTCGTAAGCTGCATTCCTCTTCCTGACAATGTAAGGATGGGCCAAAGTTTTATCTATGCCTTACTTCTCCATATATAAAGTATTCACGAAGCTATGCAATAGAAACATTTATAACTAAAAAAGTATTTATCTCATCAATCTACAAATTTTGATCATAGCTATTGTTACTAAAGTCAATGCATGGAGTATTGTTGCCACATCCGGGCTGGTGCATCTACCACTAGTCTCTCCATTTTGGATAGGGTTAAAAAAGAGTCTCCAATCTAAGAGTGCTCGCGTCATCAACTAAGCTCCAACCCCTGTCCCATCACCGCAATGTTGCAACCCTTGCCTGTTTTACAAGTATCTTAATGAATTGTGCTCTGATGAACTCATTGAACTTGTGCCCCGTCGACGTACATATCCCCGACAAACCCGCTTAGCAACAAAATCACCCCTCTTCACTGCTGAGGTCCCTAAATGCGAGAAAGCTTTCTACTCTAATAGATTCTTCTCTTGAACAGTTAGACTTTGGAATTCTCTTCCTGCTACATGCTTCTCTAACTGTACTGATATGCAGAAGTTCAAATGTAACGTAAACCAATCTTTCTTAGGCATGGTCCCAATTAGTAGCCCATTACGCCCCAATGGCGATATGCCTTGTTTGGGATGAAGGTGAGTTTAAAAAGAGTATCAGATGCATGCATCAAATTTGAGAAAGTCGTAAGTTTAAATTCCATAAAACATCTACTATAACTCAACTAAAAAATAAAACGATATTAGATAGATAGTAGCGAATCTATGATAAATAGAATCGAGATTATCGTCAAAAGTGTAACTTTTTCCATTTTAACTGGCATTGACTCTGACCTTTTGGATAGATACCCCACAAAGTTTGGTGACGATTGGTGATATTTCCCGGAAAGTGATATATTTGTTTGATATAGCTGAGTGGTCTTGGTTTCAGTAATGGAGTAATGTCATCAAGTAAGTCGCCTTAATAAACGGTTGTTTCTAGATAATATGCTTTAGCTTTAGGCTTTCGACAAAGTTTTCGACGTCTCCGCCAGGTGGCTACACTCGTTCGTATTTATGGTTTACATCAGCCAATCATACTCTTGTGGCGAAAACCTGGATGTATTCATATTCATTACAATTAGCAGCGCGATGGCAGAGATAATATTTATAAGAAAAATTAATTGAACACATCTTTTTATTCATGTGAATAATTTAGATAAAGTTTAATCTATATTTGTAATTTCATAGAATTTCAATGTTCATTTTCGCCCGTTAAATAGCATGATACTTATAGGCAGTGGGAAATACCTGCAGCATTGGTTTCACTCGAATGAATTATTATGGGCTCAGTGGGTATTTGATCTAATATTGTTTTCAGGTATAGGTATAATTTCGCCAAGGTCGTTTGTTTGAACAGGTCTGAAGGCACATAATCTTTTATCATCAGAAGTTAATTACATTACTGATGAGGCTAACCTGCAAATCATGTGGTGTATTATAATAAATTCAATTCTAAATCGCACAACGACATTAGATAATAAACAGGTGACAGTTATAGAGATGGTAGATCTCTAAAATAAAATAAAAAACGGTAATCGGTACAGGTGAGATTAACTCTTCTATTCGTATATTTCGTGGGAGAGAACACTGGAAGTACTGTAAGACACATTTTAAGTTTCCGTCCAATGTCATTTGTGATAAATTGAATTCTTGAGGACGAGTTTTTTTTTAGCGAATACATGGGTCAGTTTTGTATTTCCGATTCGTAATTTTCGGTTTCACGTAAAGTTAGAGTTATGCGTCAAGGCAATTACGTTACAGGAAGGAAGTTGCTAGTGAGACATGGTAAATGAACAAATCGGATATTTCTTTTTTAATAGAAGTCTAGAGAGAGAGAGAGAGAGAGAGAGAGAGAGAGAGCGAGAGAGAGTGAGAGAGAGAGTGAGAGAGATAAAAAGAGAGAGAATGGGAGAGAGAGAGAAAGAGAAAGAGAAAGATCCGGTTTGGAAATACTTGGATGTCTACGTAGGAAATGTACAGGTGCATGTAAATAAGTTGTAAAGTGCAATGCGAATTGGATATTCCACTTAGTATAGCATATAACAGTTTCTACAAGAGTAAGACTTTTTAAGCATAAAAGGATTTGCTTCCTTTGTTGGCTACGTTTTTATGTATTAGTTATAAAGCGGTAGAAGCTAGGTAAAAATATAAGTTGACATACCTAGACACAGTACCAAGCAGATTGTTTAAATTGTAAAAATATCATTATAACTGTACTCGTCTTTTGCTAAAAAAAATCGCCCAAATAAGCAGGTATAACAGTATATTTATGCTTGAATTATATTCCAAAGATTTCTCATCGCTTTTATGCCGTTTATTAAGAACCTGTTTCTATAGCAGTTAGCAGTTTGAAGCTTACGGCCCTCTTTCGACACATAAATTGAAATAGTACAGGCTATCTTCCGACAATTGACAATGAATATTGATAAACATTTGACACTTCTGAAGCTAATCGTAACAACTTTTAATAATCTGGCCAGGTATCCCCAGGCAGATAGTAATGCTCGAACTGACGGTGTTCTGAGAATAAAATATCGAAATATGCCACGAGCAAAAGGAAAAACTGTATATTCGATTAATGGCGGCTTTTCCGTCATCCTATTGAATTAATAAAATCCCAAGTCGACTTGAAATGATTGAAAAAGAAAAGAAAGATCATCGACAAAAGATGGTTATGTATATTTAGATATCAGATTCATGGCTCTCAAAGACAGAGATCTAAGACTGGTGTAAAAAAAGAATTCGTAAAATCACTGTTTAAGCAGTTTTTTAATATAAGTTTATGAAAATGTAATGTGTTTTATAGGTAATTTAAAAAATATTTTTTTTAATTGTAGTTTTTCTTAAACAGAGATTTAGTATTACAAGTAAATGCAGGTTTTCCTGTTTCCGTTCTCAATGTTGAGGTGTTATGACGTTTTGAGTGAGTTCTTTTTAGGGTTTTAGTTTTGGGGGATGTTTGGGGAAAAAGTGATTATGAGGAGACAATTTTAATGAAAATTGTTTAAGGTCATAGTTTAATGTAAGAGAATGATAAAAATGTTATATGATAAAAATGTTATATGATAAAAATGTTATATGATAAAATGTTATATGAAAAAAATGTTATATGAAAAAAATGTTATATGAAAAAATGTTATATGATAAAATGTTATATGATAAAATGTTATATGATAAAAATGTTATATGATAAAAATGTTATATGAAAAAATGTTATATGAAAAAAATGTTATATGAAAAAATGTTATATGAAAAAAATGTTATATGAAAAAATGTTATATGATAAAAATGTTATATAAAAATGTTATATGATAAAAATGTTATATGATAAAAATGTTATATGATAAAAACGTTATATGATAAAAATGTTATATGATAAAAATGTTATACGATAAAAATGTTATATGAAAAAATGTTGTATGAAAAAATGTTATATAATAAAAATGTTATATAAAAAATGTTATATGATAAAAATGTTATATGATAAAAATGTTATATGATAAAAATTGTATATGATAAAAATGTTATATGATAAAAATGTTATACGATAAAAATGTTATATGATAAAAATGTTATATGATAAAATGTTATATGATATGTTATACGATAAAAATGTTATATGATAAAAATGTTATATGATAAAAATGTTATATGATAAAAATGTTATACGATAAAAATGTTATATAATACAAATCTTATATGATAAAAATGTTATACGATAAAAACGTTATATGGTAAAAATTTTATATGATAAAAATGTTATATGATAAATATGTTATACGATAAAAATGTTATATGATAAAAATGTTATATGATAAAATGTTACATGATAAAAATGTTATATGATAAAAATGTTATATGATATAAATGTTATACGATAAAAATGTTATATGATAAAACGTTATATGATAAAAAATATTATGATATAATGTTATAGTATAAAAATGTTATATGATAAACACGATGTTATATGATAAACACATAAATAATGAGTTCAAAATCTACATTCACAAGGATATTTTGGCGCTTCTACACTATTGGGACGAAATTTCGGAAGTGGTAATACTGAATATCACATAAAGACAAATAGACTTACGTATTTATCGTATTTTTAAAATGATTTTATCAAAAAATTACGAAAATCGATCAGGCAGAAAATTATTTATTAAAGAAAATAAAAATAGAATTTCATGAAAACGATCGTAAGACACAGGAGAGTTCAAAAGGGAGGTAATTTTTCATTTTTATTTAAACAAGATGGTGGCAATTTTTCACCCGATAACACAATTAAATTTGTTTTGTTTAATAATTCAGTAATATTCAGATAATTTCGACTGCATAATTTGGAAGCTACCATTGTAACTTATTAGAATTGACAAATAAATCAGTTGAAACCATTGTTTTTTTATCTGAAAACTCTACTTATCGACTACACAATCTCGTCACAATTCTGTAGAACTGCCGATATTTTATGTGTTTAAAATGGAAGTTTACGTAGATAGAAAAACAAAATGTTTATTCATACTTGTAGAGCTTTTGTAGAACAGGGGATTCTTAGCAGAGATAAAGAGGAAGTGTGAGTCGATCATTTAAAGGCTTATGATATTGAGGAAGTCTTAGTTGTTACCGTGAAATTATCTATGGATATGAAAAATTGTGATCAAAACTTCCCCACTCAATTACACAAATTACATTCGATAAAAATTAAATAAGAGTCAATATTATTTTTTTTCGTTGTTGTAAGTTGGGTGAGAAATATTAGAAGTGTTTAAATGGATGAGTTTACACATTTGTTTTCCATGAGCAGGCGACAATGTGTTAGTGCATTGCATGTGCGTTAATGTCAGAGTGCGTATACGTATGACTGTGTCTATGTGCAATACATGTGAAATACTTTCCCGAGAGAAGTGGGTGTAAAGATGTTAGCTCTGTCGTGGATTCTCAAACGCTTTTTATGGATGGAAAAGAAGCTGTTTTCATGCATTCACTGTGGATTAAAACGACAAATTCGGAAAAATGCATCTGATCAGCGTAAAATTTTCTTTTTGTTTTTATTCAGGTGAATGTATGTGCAGAGATATATGCGTACAAACAATTTTGAATATTTTAATTTTGAACACCGAAGCGCAAACTTCGTTGCTCGTTACAAAGTCAAGCACGGCTTCTTTGTAGTAAAATTAAAGACGTGCGTGTGAACAATATTGAACACATTAGTTTTCCACATAAGGCTAGACTAAGCACAAGGTAGAGAATATTCTATTTGGAATTAACAAACTAGTTATGATTACGTCACAGCATATGACGTCACAAGAAGCATTTGGCAGAGAAACGAGATCAATTTTCTTCACATTAAAACCTCAAAGTGAGCAGACGTCTTTGCCGAGACCCACCATTCATACGAGGATGAGGCGGAAAGGTATACCACATCTAGATGTACATTGCTAGAAATTACTGGGAGAAAATAAACTAAACTTCAAAAGCAAATAATGACTATTTTTTAATGTTTAAATTATTTCCCGCATTACAACTTCTAGAAATAAAAAAAGATGAGGTTGTGATACGACATATTCATGAAGCAATTTACGACATGCCAACAGAAAAAAAAAGACTTTAAACAGAACACCGACCAGAGAATTTTTTGCAGTATAGGATCAAACAACACTTTTACTATGCTACAAAGATATTTTCAGCGACTTGACACTAGTGATTGTTTTAAAGACAACTTTTATTAGAGAAAATCATCTATTGGATGGAATATTCTCAGCTAGTATGGCGTTTATACAGGCGGAACGGATAAATGCGCCCGCATATCACGTAATATCGACTGTTCAATATGATAAACATTGGACATTTGTAACCGACTTATACACAATGGGAGTAATGAGCGGTTTGTGTTGGTTTTTGTTTGTTTACGGAAAATCAACCCTTCTTTTTAAAAATATTTAATATAATATCTATTGTAAACAAGTAATTTATTGGTTCACGTTTCTGGTTCATTATAAAGCATTTTTTCTGAGTTAATTAATCCTAAAAAATAAAACGTATTACTAAAATATAAGTTGATATTTTACTGATATCTTGTGGAAATAAGAGGTTCATATATTTGACATTATCGATTTCTAAAGGACCAAAATAAGATTTGAAATCGAAATAGCTGCGATGGCAGTCATTATGGCAATCACGCGTCTCTCTTGGCGCAAAGTGAAAACTATTAGTTACACACTCCTTGCATGAACATCTAGTGATTTTATTTGGATCCGGCGCAGTCTTATTGCGATGCAGTCCTCGCTATGATAATATGTGAATGAATAAACACGGATGCGTTGACTTAACACGAACGTTTAAGTAACCCTCTGACAAATTTTCCCAACCGATATGATTACTTGTATGAATATAGCACATAATCAGTTGACGCATCGATTTCCATCGGATCACGAAGCATTGAACCTGGTCAGTACTAAGTGGGTGAACATTTGGTAACCATGTATGCTTTCCGCTTATCTGGACATTGTTTCCAGTCACCCTGGACTTCTCCTTATCACTTGACTCAAGCAGTGCCGATTAAGGAATGATACAGCTGGAGATTGCGCAATCCTTGATCCACAATTACACGTGCAGTTGCCCCTTCAGGGAGTATCATTTGTCTCTCGAAACTGAACGGACGCATCGATAACACTAGACATTTTTCATTGTTATTTCACTTTTAGGTCGCTCTTTTGCGCTTACACCAACAATGCTTGAAACTATAACCGACACTTCTTATTGGAAAATAATATAGATTCAATTTAATAAATTTGGCAAAAACAAAACAAAGAAAAGCATTTTTCAGTTGCAATGACAGAAACTTATATAGAACAGAATGCAGTGGTCAAACACCTGTTCCTCAATTTCCCCATAAATTGCTGTGCTGTTGGCGTATTTACAATATCTCTTGATTGAAAGTACATTTCAATCTAAAGGGATCCTAATGGAGAAAGAGGGTCTTCTTCGGTTCAATCGAAATCAGCGGTGGAACAGTTTCTTGTAGTCCTCGCGTAAACATCTTTCAGGTTCAGAAGTGATTAATATGTCATGAAGACAGTGTAATGGTCATTGAGGATATTGTAGGTCAAAATATGATTATAGTGTAATCGTCTACGCTCAAAGAATAATAGGTTAAGCTTCTTTAGTCGACTTTCATAGGTCAGATCCTGTATTTGACTGCACCGTTCGATCATGAATACATTGGACTCTTTTATAAGTTTACTTCGTCATGTTTAAGCTATATAAACTACTAGCATTTCAGGCCGGCGTTGCCCGAGTGTTTGGAGGTGTATGTGTTTTTGTAAAAAAAAGAGTAAATTTTTTTTTAATTTGACCTCTATTATGACCCCTTAAAATTTATAGTTTCGGGCTCAAATCACTTTATTAAGTTAGATCCAGGTTCAAGGAACCTATATCTAAAATTTCAAGTGTCTAGACCCAAAATTGTCGGAGGAGTTTGGTAGAGTTCTTAAAGGTCAAATCGTTGAAATCTGACCCCTTAACAGCCAAATTTCTGGCTGACACCCGTCACATCGATTTTCCCAAATCTCAATACCCGGTATTTCAAATTTCGAGTCTATAGACTAAAAATTGACAGAATTATTGCGTAGGGAAATGTACACAGACAGACAGACACACACACAGACAGACAGACAGACAGACAAACAGACACGTTCACTTTTATAGATATATAGATTTTGCAGTAATCTTATAACGAAATAATGCTTATACGAACCAAGTTTGCGACAGTCACGTGGTCTAGCGTAAGCAATCAGCGTCTTCATACAGCAATATCACAAGAAAGAAAAAGGGTAGCTAGTAATAAGCAGACCGGTTGATGTGAGGAAGGCACATGGATGACTCGAATTAATCCCGTTAAGTACATTTATTTTGCTTGCCAAATTCTAAGTAATATTTTTAGCTTTTTATTGAAGATTTGATATAGACATTTTGGCGACAACTTTTTAATATTTTTCCCCCTAAAAATCTTAATGTCAAAATGAACCATTTATATAAATAGGGCGAACAAGAATTTTAATGGACTAGAAATATAAAAATTTTAATGGAATAGAAATATAAAAATTTTAATGGAATAGAAATATAAAAAAAAAGAAACATTAAAATATTCTGTTCTTAAAATGCACCTGTTCAATCTATGGGTTAAATGATGACAATTCGTTTTCAAATTTAATTGTGACAGAACAAATAAAATGCTATCTCAAATGTTGTGACAGACTAACGAAAATGGTATTTCAAATTTCGACATAACTGATTAACGAAAAAATTTACACATCACAATCAAATGAAAATCTTACCCGTGACAGGCCAGTGAGAATCTTATTTTAAACCTAATTATCA
This sequence comes from Euprymna scolopes, assembly GCF_053919585.1. Taxonomy (NCBI): domain Eukaryota; kingdom Metazoa; phylum Mollusca; class Cephalopoda; order Sepiida; family Sepiolidae; genus Euprymna; species Euprymna scolopes. The sequence goes on from NC_136503.1 coordinate 35,902,349, forward strand.
GAGACCAACGATGGACTCTTATAGAAATGTGTACACAAATATAAAGTAAAATATGTCTATTAAATTTGTGCGTTTAGAGATGCACGTGCTATTTGAAACTGAAGCGTGACAAACCAATGGGCAGAGCTTCTGATTATGATGTGAGTGCGCATACAAAAATAAAAGCGTGAGAAAAAGTATCTCAAAAGCAGAGCCAAGCTGACGTGATGGTTATTAGCAAGAAAATAGAAGTCGCTTTGTAGATTCAATCGTTTTTAGGACTGTTATCCTCATCTTCAGGATTGTTGTTCCGACACATTTTGGCCAACTGAAAAATGCCAAAAGATGAGTGGACCGAAACGTAACGAAACAAAAACAAATATGAAGATGAGGATAACAGTTCGCAAAAATAAGGAGTACACAAATCATGAAACCTCACATCAAAGGATCCCCCAAATAAGACCCGCTTTAGCTGAGTATCGATGAATATTCTAATCAAATCGATTCGATTTTTACATTTATGAGTAGATTATTTCTTATACCTATTGTTCAAATCGATCTTTTTCTATTTATAAGAAATTATTATATTAGAAAATTAGATTCAACACAATAATTCAAAATGGCTGTTTCTATAAAACCGTTGCAAGTCGTTTGAGTAGAAAATAGAGCAGTTATTCTTATGAGTATAAATCTCCTATCAATAGGAGTAATAAAAAATTGATTATCGAATTGGATAAAATATGGTTTAGCTAGAATGGATTCGAAACAGTTTGTTTTTAAAAAGACATAATCCGATGTACGGCAATTGATGATGGCTCATCAGAATTAAGTATCGAGTTCATATGAGCTTAGTTATTTACCGTCTACAGATCCCCAAAAGTCCGTATTACTTTATATATTAGATAACTTCGATAAACTTGGCATATGCATACTTAGCACCAAAGCATGATGTTGAACAAGATCAGGAGGTGTAGAGTGAAATTAAACGAACGTTCCAATAGAGAGCTAAGCTGGTCTCTTAAAAATTGTCTAGGGAGCCCTGTCAACATTTACCAGATAAGGTGGCTCATACAGTAAGCAACTAACTAACTCCTTCACAAAAAGAGAAAGCAAAAGCCTGAGAAGGTGGAATTTCTAGAATTATCCGGAACTAATGTCACAAAGAAATAGCCTGATCTCTTTCGGACTGATTGCCGAGAACGTATCTTCGACTGGTATTTTGGGTGATAGAACCATCAATGTTGTACACTTATCACACTTTTACGTTATAAAAGAATACCTCATAGTAGCTACACTTGTCCTATTAGCAGTTCAGAATACCCTAGAAAAATGTGTATGTGTGTGTACAAGAGTGTGCGTGTATACATACATATATATATGTATATATGTATATATAAATATATATATATATATATGTGTGTGTGTGTGTGTGTGTACAGGTTAATTAGAATAATGAGATAGTTTAGATATGAAAAAAGACAATCGTTTCATGGCAGAAATGTCAAACATTAGTCCAAAGATCAATGTGCTATGACATGCTGATAGTAGAAACACACAGCAGACTCATTTCCATTAGTTCGACTACAAAATCGATTAGCTGATTAGAATTATGACTAGAAAACATTTTGCTACAATAATACATTTTTTCAGTGTAACCATTTTTATAGCGCAGGAATAAAGACTGACATTTGAGCTGACGCCAACTTCAAAATCTGATAACTATGACGATGAACCCCCTGAAACAGAACGCGTATAAGCGCGTTAGAAAAGCAACAGAACGCGTATAAGCGCGAGGATATTAGCAGCAGTAGCCAAAAAATGCACATATGCAAATTAGGAAGTGTGCGTGAGCTGGTGCGATAAGAAAAAAGGACACCATGTGGCCTGGAGAAAAAAAGGTGCGTTTGAAAAAGATGAACTTATAAAGTGAAAGACGACAACTGAATGTCTACAGCCGGCGTGTAGTGGAGCAGAAAGAAAAACGGATTATAGGGGAGATGAACATGTGGCTCCATAGTGGTAGCGAGTAACTCTTTAAGCATGTGTTTACACGAGAAGAAAAAAATGATAATGAACGACTTGTGTTAAAAAAAAAAGAAAAGCTGAGTAGGATTTATTTGTTCCTTTTCGACGGTGCCAGACGGCGTGAAGGTCCGAGAGAAGTTTGCACTGTACACGGTTCGAGCATAAATGCCACGATTCACTCCTAACTGAATCTTATGGATTTTTACCATATAAGGTACATTTTAATTCAAGATTATATCTTTCTCGCGTAAAAGCAAGAACCAATTATTGTAAAATGGTATTGCAGCATACGATTTAATTGGACTTTTTACCTTGAAATATGTTTGTTGTTTTCTATGCGTGAGAAAAGATATCAATCACTCCTATGATTTTTATTTTCCTTTCGTCCTCACCCCTCAAAATCCCCTAAAACCTAAACCGACATCTTTAGCTGCACTTGTATTTCTTGTATTATTATATTGTTTGATAAAGTCTGCCAACTTATTTAGTTAAGATATTTGGCTCTTTTTTTTTCTTTTTTAGATTTTTATTTTCCTCTTTTTTTCTTTTCCTTATTTTTATTTTTCCTTATTTCCTTTCCCTTTCGTTTCTGCTTCCTCACTTTCCCCCAAATATCTTCAATTACGATTGTAACATAAAAGGTTGGTTTAAAATAAATTCGGAACTGTTGAATTTTTAAAAAAGTGTATTCCTTTTATCCTTCAGATTGAGACGCATAAAATAGGAAGCAAGAGATTATAATATACTTATACAAATATACGTGCATTACTCGAATTATACAATTGTGAAATCATTTCGCTTGTTGCTATAACGAAATATCGATTTTATGCATCATTACATTAACTGCAAAATACTAATTTAGGTATACGCTAATATTAGTACACTAGACCTTTTTTGCCTGATAAAACAAGCAGGTTTTTTTTACAATCCACAGAGGTACCAAAAGTTGTCCAAAAACAAATATATAACAAATAAATGTTATCAAATGCAAAAGAAGTTACTTTTCTACTTAACTGGATAAGTTTTTAGCGTTTTCTTTTTATTTAATGTACAATGTTTATTCGGTTCGAAAAACACGTCCTGTTAAGAGCTAAGTGCGAACAAGAAAAACTTGACCGCGAGGTTTTTCAAGCTTTGACAAAATAACAAATTGACAAAATAAAATATAAATCCAAAAGAAACCCACCCAATAAATGTTACCGTGACATTAATTGGGTGGGTGTCTACTACCATTTTGTTTTATTTTTTTAAGTCTTTGTCAAAATTTCAAATATGTAAAGAGATATCGCAGTAACTGAGCAAACCTTTGGGGCTGTATTGATGCCACTTTTTGTTTGAACAACTTAGTAATAACGTGCACCAAAATTATCTTTAAATCAAAAGAGGAAAATTCAATGCAAATTAAATATCTCTCTGTATATCTGTTGTGAATCGATTTCAGTATTAATAATTATGTGCAATGAGTATAAGTGTTAGACTTAGGTCTTAATAATAACAACAACAACAACAACAATAATAATAATAATAATAATAATAATAATAATAATAATAACTGAAAGCTCATGGACAATACATAACTGAAATTAAAATACAAAGGGGGATCTTCCAATATGATTTCCTATCACCACTACTAAGAAAATGCCAAGTCAGACACAAGTTCACTAATACAAAATAAAGAATGAACCACCTAAGATACATGTATGACCTGAAACTGTTTGCAAAAACAAAGACAGAACTACAAACGCTAATAAACACAACCAGAAACTTTAGCCAGGATATCCGAATGGAATTCGGTATGGAAAAGTGTGCAGCATTGTTGGCCATGATGAGGGGAAAACTGAAAGCAACAGAAGGTATGGTACTACCAAATAAAACAGACATAAGGACAACAGGAGTTATAAATACTTGGGAATTCTGTAAGTAGATACCATCAAAGCAACAGAAATAAAAGAGAAAATTGGAAAGGAATACTCCAGAAAACAAGAAAGCTCCTTGAAACTAAACTATATAGTAGAAACCTAATTAAAGGAATAAACACGTGGGCATTTTCACAAGTAAGATACTCTGGGCTGTTTATAAGTTGGACCAGAAGAGCAGGAAACACATAACAATGAATAATGCACTGCGCCTAAAGGATGATACCGACCGATTCTTTATGAAAAGGAAAGTTGGAGGCAGAGGGCTAGTTTGTATGGAAGACTGTGTAAATAACACAAAAAAGAATTAGAAAAAATGCAGAACACCGAAAGAATAATTACTACAGCAAGAGATACGGAAGAAACAAACAAGATAGAAAAAGAAGAGACGAAGAATAAGACGAGGAAAAAATGGGTACAGAAACAGCTACACCGAAGATTCATAAAGAATTACACAAGATGAGACAAACAAAAATACTTGAAAATGGCTACAAAAAGGAGATCTTCAAAAGGGAAACTGAATCACTAATAACAGCTGCACAAGATAACGGTATTATTGTAACACATCCAAGCGAGGATTGACAAGACACAAGAAAAAAGCAAATGCAGACTATGCGGATAAAGAGTCGAAACAATAAACAACAACATAAGTGAATGCAGCAAACTAGCCCCAAAAGAATATAAAGATAGACATGATCAAGTGGAGAAGGCAGTACACTAGGAATTATGTAGACGATTGCATCTTGAATACCCAGGAAAATAGCACAAGCACAGACTGGTAGCAGTTATGGAAAATTAAAGTCACAAGATCCTATGGGACATCGATATTCAAACGGATAAACCCATCCAAACAAGAAGACCGGGTAGCATAATAGTTAATAAAAAGGAAAAGCCCCGTTAGATTTTAGATTTTGCCGTCCAGCAGCCCACAGTGTGAAGATTAAGAAGATGGAGAAGCCGTAAAAATACGCTAAACTGGCCAGAGAGCTCAAAGGAATATGGAAGATGAAAAATGTCAAGATAACACCACTAATAGTATGAGCGCTAGGAACAATACTGAACAACTGTTAACAAAAAAATGGGAGAGACTGGAATCATAGGGATGTTTGAGAAGATACAACGGATATCAATAATGAAAACTGCAGAAATATTAAGGAAAACCCTTGAATGCGGAGACTAACACACATGAACTACAGACACAAACTGGACATACAGCAACGGCTACAGATGCAAAGCACAACAGAACATCACATGGAATCATGAAAACTGAAACATCTTAAATATTACATAGACTCAATCCATTATATTATCCTTTTCAGCCCCACCCCTTAATTCCTAATTTCACCTTATCTCGCAATTTACTTATAACGTCACCAACTAACTTTCGGAAGAACCCCTCCACCATCCGCTTTTCTTTTATATCGCAAGTTTCTTAAAACGTGACGAGCTAAAGTCCAGAATAAAATCACGCTTTTCTTTTAACGGTTAATTTAAAAAAAGTCTCTTGAACGCTGTTATTAAAACTTAAATTCTTCTCTACAGTTTGCATTTTGGAGACGGAAGTGTTTTTGTTGAGATAAGTGACTTCTATATTAATCGTACTTTTTATTTTTAGATTCAAATATTAATAACTACATTTTATTTCAATATTTAATTTATGTATTTCTGTTTTATTAAATGCTAGCTTTTTTCTCGACCATAAATGTTTATTTATCTACCAAGTTGATCTTAAGTATTGCATAGACTCAATCCATTATATTATCCTTTTCAGTCCCTGCCCCTTAATTCCTGCTTCCATCTTATTTCGCAATTTACTTATAATGTCACCAACGAACTTTCGGAAGAAAACTCCCATCCGCTTTTCTTTTATATCGCAAGTTTCTTAATACGTGACTAAAAATAAAATCACGGAAACGGAAGTGTTTTTGGTGGAGATAAGTGACTTCTATATTAATCATACTTTTTATTTTCAGATTCAAAATATTAATAACTACATTTTATTTCAGTATTTAATTTATGTTTTTATTTTTTATTAAATGCTAGCTTTTTTCTCGTCCATAAATCTTTATTTATCCACCAAGTTGATTGCAAAAATAGATTACGTAATTGTACTCATTTTTAGTTCGTGAGAGGGGAATCTATCACCATACTTTCCCTTAAACACGTCCGTTAGACTTTTATAAGTAGAATACTTAATAATTATTTTTTAATAATGGAGAGTAGAAAACGCATTGTGGATGCGTTATCGGCTGCTCCCGTTACTCTCGCTTCTCCTTATTTGTCCCTCAGTCCTCATTTTTTAATGAGTGATTTTTCTAACAAAGGGAGAAGAAATAGCTGTTTTCTAGGTTGGCAGTATTTTGCGCGAACAGTTGGCAGAGATGGCGGAAATTTTCTGTTTCTATGTCTATCCTTGTAGCCATGTCACTAGTAAGGGTGCTGGAGGTAAACGTTTTATCTGGGCTGACGTTATCCGCTTGATAGTCAAGGACCCGAACCTTGGATTAACCACTAAGGAGGCTGTCCTATCAGCAGGTGCAAAGTACTGGGGCTGCTTTATTGCCATTTGGTGAATGGATTCTGTACCATGCAGTCGCTTTTGGTGGGGCCTCTCGATGACATATTAGTGGGTAATTGTTACGGCTTTACCTTATCATGTGCTGCAAAAAAAATTCTTCATTTCTTTTTCTCTCTTAGTTTATCCTCTCTGTCCTTCTCTAAGTAAATCTGACGACCTAGTCCACAAATTCCAAAATTTCATCATGACAAGTTTCAAGAAAAAATACACGATTAAACCCGGTTTTCCAACTTCCAGCGTAGACCCCTACTACCATGTCTCCTTCTCCAACATCAGGGGTCTACGTTCTAACCTTCCAGAGGTTGAAACCCAATTACAGGAGACTAAACCAGACCTTTTATTTTTAAGCGAAACTGGCATTGGACAGCCTATTTCCCTAGAAGAGTTCGCAAGTAAAGGATACTCTAATTTAACTTCTAAATCTGACCCCCAAGATCGCCATAGGCATGGAATATGTGCCTATATAAAAGATGGCTTTCCATGTGGTAGGGACATCTCCAGGGAAGATCCTAACTTACCCTATATGTGCTTCCGGGTTGCTTTAGATCACACTACTGCATTTATATTTACTCTCTATCGCCCCCACAACAGCGGAGTTACTATCTTTAAAAGCATATCTGAGAAAATTGACCAAGTCCTATCTGCTTATCCTTCAGCTAATATTCATGTATGTGGAGACTTCAATGTTTACAACGTTGAATGGTTGACCCACTCAAACAAGACCGATGATGAGGGGAGGTTTTGTCATGATTTCTCCATTGCTTATGACCTCACTCAGATTGTTCATGAACCCACCCGTGTGCCCGACAATGACGGCCAGTATGCGAGCCTACTAGACTTTTTTCTCACAACTTGCCCTGAACTATGTTCAGTTTCTGTTCTGTCTCCTCTTGGATCTTCCGACCACTCTGTTGTATCAATTAAGATAAAAATGAAATGTAATAAGTCCCCAGACGTACCTCTCCATCGTACAGTATATCGATACACTAAGGCTGACTGGGATAGCTTCCATACATTTACATTGGATCTACCTCTGCGTTCCATGTTTAAAAAGGTGTGTCCTCTATAGTATCAGACCTGACGGAATGGTTAATTGTAGGTATAGACCGTTTCATACCCTCGAAAAAATTCCAGCAAAAACCTAACAGCCAGCTATGGTTCTCCCCAGAATGTGCTTCTGCCATTGTGCACATAAATCACTTTTTCCACTGCTTCCAACGTAATAGATGTATGGAAACTAAAGCCGCTTTCAGGACTGCCAGCAACCATTGTAAGAAAGTAATAAAGAACGCAAGAGAGTTGTATGCTCAATCCGTCAAGTCGAAAGTAGCTGAGCAGCGATTTGGTTTCCACCAGTTTTGACAAATAGCAAACAGAATCCTGAACAGAAGCGTGTGCTCTATCCCAACTATCATCTATAGACCTGAGGGAATCTCATCAGCATCAGACAAAACCAAACTCTTTGCCAAGAACTTTGCAGCTAATTCTACCCTTTGCAACCAAGGCCGCCAACCCTCAATATTTCCTCCTGTATCAGAAAACACGCTATGCGATATACGTATATCTGTACGTGATGTTGCCAAGCTAATCAAAAACCTTGATTCCAGTAAAGTAACTGGCCCTGACGGTATTCCAATCATAGTACTAAAAAAAAACGTCAACCTGAACTAGCGCCCATACTTACAAAACTGTTTAAACGTTGTCTTAAGGAGAATAGCTTAACATCATCCTGGAAAATTTCATCAGTATGCCCTATATTTAAGAATTCAGGCGATCGCTCATCCCCCTCTCAGTACAGGCCAATCAGTCTCCTGTGCGTCATGAGTAAGTTGCTGGAATCTGTGTTAAATATAGAAGTAATCAACTATCTCAACAAAAATAACATTCTTAGTGACACTCAGTATGGTTTCCGTTCTGTTAGATCTACAGCAGATGTGCTTACAGTTATATTTCATAGGATTAGCAAATCTCTCGACGGAGGCAACCTCTCTAGGGCAATTGCTCTTGACATATCTAAGGCCTTTGATAGGGCATGGCATAAAGGTTTACTTCACAAGATCTCCAGCTATGGTACAGCTGGAAATGTCTTCTCAATTATTAAATCATTTCTTTCTGATAGGTTCATAAGAGTAGTAGTTGAGGGGCAAAAATCAGAAGCTCACAGTATTAATGCTGGTGTCCCACAGGGGTCCAACCTGAGCCCAACTCTTTTCCTGATCTACATTAATGATCTTCCAAATCACATCCTTACATCATTTGCAGACATTTATGCTGACGACAATACCATTTATGGTAGCACATCTAAGACTGTAAACGACCAAGTTCTCTCCGATTCTCTCTCCTCTGATCTTGAGCACGTGGTACAATGGGGAAAGGAGTGGCTGGTTACTTTTAATGCATCTAAAACCAAGATTCTCTCTTTACATCATCAACATTCTGATCCCCATCTGGCATCAATTAAAATGAATGGCTCTCGTCTTCAGGAGGCCTCAAGTTTTGACAAGCTTCTGGACTTGACCATTACTCCTGATCTTAAATGGAACACGTACATCAAATCTGTTGCCAAGGCCGCTGGAAAAATGATGGGATCTTTCTATCGATCCAGTAGAAATCTCACTGCTGATGCAATTCTCTATCTATATAAGAGCCAGGTACGTCCAAGGATGGAATACTGTTGCCACATCTGGGCAGGAGCTGCTAGAAAGAACTTGTCCTGCCTTGATAGAGTTCAAAATAGACTTCGTAGCCTTTCTCTTCCCTGCAGCCTCTATCTCACAGAAGAGATGTTGCGAGTTTGTCTCTGATGTATCATTATTTTCATGGAAAGTGTTCGACTGAGCTTCAGTCTATGGTCCCCCCTCGCCAAACTTTCACAAGAAACACTCGTCTAGCTGAAAACACTATCAATAATTCCCCCATTCTTTATCTGTGCCTAAACCTAAACGTAGATTCCATGAACAAATCTTCTTTCTTAGAACTGCACGCCTGTGGAATTGTCTTCCGTTTTACTGCTTTCCGGATGACTACAATATGGTTGTGTTCAAGTCTAACGTAAATAAGTTCTTGATGAGCCGTTCTATATAAGTTATCAAATTTACCGAATTTTCATTATTAATGATTACTATATTGTCCAATTTCTACTGTACACTATTTAACCCGTATCATTGAGTGGCCTCTTGGCCTTGATAATGTGGTGATGCCTGTGTAAAAAAATGTCACCATAAACTAACATCACACCAAAATAAGTGAGCAGGATCAAGGAGGATGGAAAGACCGATGAGCGAAAGCACTAGCCAGACCTCCGCTGGTTGAGTGCAAAGAGGACTGGAATATAGGGGAGGCTTATTGCCACCCAAATTCCAATGAAGACCAATGAACGCTGCCAATGAGAAATCAATGGTAAGCAGCTGTTGCGATAAAGCTATTCTTTTTGCAAAAGTTATCAAAAGAGGTGGAGAGTACTGGAAATCTGTGGAGACTTGTTGTCACTCAGACTCTAGATAACACCACAAGTTGTTGCCAAAGAGATATCTGAGGATGGCCTGTGTGACTATTCCTTGTAGCTAAATAATAACAGCAATAATAATAATAATAATAATAATAATAATAATAATAATAATAATAATAATTATTATTATTATTATTATTATTATTATTATTATTATTATTATTATTATTATTATTATTACAGGATGGCCTGTGTGACTATTCCTTGTAGCTAAATAATAACAGCAATAATGATAATAATAATAATAATAATAATAATAATAATTATTATTATTATTATTATTATTATTATTATTATTATTATTATTGCTGTTATTATTTACCTACAAGGAATAGTCACACAGGCCATCCTGTAATAATAATAATAATAATAATAATAATAATAATAATAATAATAATAATAATAATTATTATTATTATTATTATTAGTGGTAATATAATATAATAGGTGTGATGGTATTTGTATTTAATTTAATTAAATCGCTCGTATAGGCGTACGTGAATATGGTGAATACTATTTTTTTATTATGAATATAGATTTGAAGAGAAAATATCAATAAGGAGTTCAATATTGTGTATCGGTATCGAATTTTTCCTTTCTTATCGACCTAAGCTCTCGTATTTCCTAATGGTATCATCAGATGTGCAAATCATATTCAAGACTTGCTGATCTGATTAATTTTACGGCACTGTCTACTCCAAATGTTTTGTCATGTGATTTGCAATCGAGATGAGGTCAACTGTAGTAATATTGATCGGCTGCCCTAATTTTTCCGCGTATGATTTAATCCTTTTGATGCGAAAAGATGACAGAATTAGCAGAGATCTATAGAATTTCAAAGCTGGCATGACGTTTCCCGATACAAAAGGTCGTATCGTCAATTATGCTATTAGCTATTGAGATTAGCATACGCGCCTTTCCTGTATCGATAATTGATTGTCGATTGATTTGCTATACAGTGCACGTTATTGATTATCCTTTATTTACACCAGTTGATGTTCAGTAAACTAAACATACGACGACAACTATGGAAGGCAGTAATTACTGAAGATGCAACTAAGAGACTCAGCATTCTTATCCTGTCGCGGTTAACAACCTGACGAAGGCCAGAGGAATAGTTGGCCGCAACATTGTGAAGCAACAACTATGAAAATGAGAATAACAGTTCGCAAATAAATAAATAAATAAATATAAAAATTACTCATCACAAAGAATTCCAATAATAAAAACATAATAGACGTGACCTCTTGTGTAACAACCAATTATGAGTATTTGTTTCACTAAGATTTAATTCGAAAACTCATAAACTGTGACATTTCTTAAGACATTATTCTGTGATAATGAATATCTGAACTTATATTATTCTTATGATTATTGAAGTAATGTATTTATAGTACGGGGTGAACGTACTCTACCGAAACGAATCCATATATATATATATATATATATATATATATATATATATATATATATATATATATATATATATATTTTTTTATAAAACGTCCAACTTTAAATATTTGTTTTTCCTATTTCAAAATATAATAGTCAACTTTGTGCAGAAAAATATTGAAAAAAAAATGTTCATTCCCAACATGTCATCGGCAATCAATGAACAAAAATGTTGGCGTGGAGGCTTACTTTACCAAGTGCAAACCAAAGTTTCAATGTCGCATGCAACATTAAAAAGTAGGATGTGGGAGAGTACCTCAAGGATAATAAGCACCAAAACAACACTTAAACAATTAAGAATTAAAGGCAGCAATTACTGCAAAATAAGAAAAATCTTAAAGAGGAATATGTTCGATTGGCTGACAAATTTGTAGGACGTGCACAAGTTTACCTAAAATGCCATTTGGTGCATATTTTAGACAGAAGATGAATTTTATGCAAAGCTATCAAGATAAGTAAAACGTTAAATAATGATCACACAAAAATTGAAGTTTAAATCTAAAAAATAATCAATAAAATTTACATGGGGTTTTTTAAGAGGGGGGGTCAACCTGTACCAAATATTTATTCTTAATAGTTGGATTTTATAGATTCATATACAGCTACTATAATACTGATATTATTTTCAAAATGTAATGTGATTTTGCGTTCGCTAGTTAATATATCGGAAGGATAGAATATTTAGAAATTAATAAAGCATTAATCTAGGATTAAAAAAAAACTTTGAGGTAAATTCTATTTTCACTACTAATCTGATCATCTCGCATTAAGTTAACTAATGTATATATATATATATATATATATATATATATATATATATATATATATATATATATATATATATATATATATACTGCAAAAGTACCCGGAGGCCAGGTGCGAACGCAGACCCCCACAATTTTATTATACCATACCTATTTAAGTTAAACACACACTTATCAAAGTATTCTCATGTACATCTATATCAAAAACACTTGTAAACGTTTTTTTTTTAATTATAAATTTTTTTATTTCCATACTTTGTGGACCAGGCGCGAACGCAACACCCATAATTTTAATGAACCACGATTCTATCAAATCAAACATACCCATGCCTGTGTCTCGATACATCTTCTATCATTATATGTAATCAGTTTTTTTTTAAATAGTCAACCATATAGGAGCCTATTCGTGACCAGACACACACACACACACACATTCAGCTTATTATTATATATATATATGTATTTGCTTATGGTTATTTTTTGGAAATAATTCCAAAAAAGTGCCCGATTACAAAGAAAAAAACTTTTTTCGATACAAGAGCTTAATATTTATTTATTTATTTATTTAAATGTACAGGGGCCAGAAAAACATTGTTACCGTCGGTTTCAAGCGTAACATAAGGGCGACCAGTTAATGGTAAATCGTAAGTAAAGTTAGGCACTCGTCAGCGATGTTTTTTCTGTTTGAGGAAAAGCAGGATCGCATTTATCTATAGCTTATCTTTGATATAGCTATGGCTATATCAAATAATACTATAAACCCAAATATATATATATATATATATATATATATATATATATATATATATATATATATATATATTCATAATAAAAATTAAATAAAAATAGAAATTAAATAAAAATTAAAAGACCTGGAAGTTAAATAGCTTATATAAAATCTCTTAGAACTTGATACCAGATACATTGTAACCAAAGATAAAATAAAATACTAGCATATGGGATACTGATAAATTAATCAAAATATAAGCGGAAAAAAATATATAAAAAAATAAAAAAAGATAAACATATAAAAACGTATAAAAAAAAATTAAATATAAAATATAATAAAACAGAGGAAACAAAGAATCACGAATTACCTCCCCTTAACTAAAATAAAAAGGACAAAGATTAAAGAATCAATAAGATAGATTAATTACCTCCCTTGAACCAATCAAGACTTACCAATCAGACCGGAACCGTGCGGGATAGCAACAAGATATGACAGCACAAAGTTACTAAAAATGCATTAGATAAAAATCTTTTTAGAAAATTGATATTAAAATAAAATAAAATAAAATATACAGGGATAGGGATAAGTTATAGTTAAATAAAATGAGCATCATTAAAAACAATAAATGCGATCTTACTTTTCCTCAAACAAAAACAACATGGCTGACGAGAGCATAACATTACTTACGATTTACCATTAACTGATTCCTCTTATGTTAGGCTTGAAACTGACGGTACCAATGTTGTTTTGACCTTCTGTACATTTAAATATATATATATAAAATATATATATATATATATATATATATATATATATATATATATATATATATATATATATAACACATGGATTTTGACAGCAACGACTACACGTGCTCTGGAAGTGCTGCCATAGAGAGTTTTCTCGTTTGCATAGCTGCCAATAAATGCTTCCAAAATAAAATTTAGAAAATCATTGATGTAGATCAATTAGACGGTTAGAATCAGAATGGATCATGGAGGCATGCAGGCGTTGATTATTATGTGCTTCAGACTGTTGCCAATCAACAACTACAATTAGAAACCTACTAAGACGGAGGATTTAGTGGTCCAGAAAACATTGCTAGCCAATGCATAACTAGCAAACTTATAGAGAAAAGAATTGAATGAAAACTTATCAAAATATTACGGAAGTAAAAGACTTATTATTTTAATTATGGAAGAAGAATTACTTAAATAGATGTATCACATTTCATAAATTCAATGAAATCAAAGTGGAACAAATATTAGGAGTGCTTGTCAACAAATAATTGTAAGATATGAATTATTTAATTTGGTTAGGTATCTTGACAATATTTTATTTTATAAGCCCATGACGATTAAAGGGAGATAAGCACGACTATCTCCTTTTGAACTGTCTCGATGTAAATTAGTCTATGACAAAATCACAAGTTCTAATTCTAAAATTTACGTGCACAGATGTGAACACGTTTGCTAAATAATAATAATAATAATAATAATAATAATAATAATAATAATAATAATAATAGTAGTAGTAGTAGTAATGCAAGGACACACGACTGCGTGGAAAAATAATACACTGGGAACTGTGCAACGACTGCATTTCGAACATGCAGACAAATGGTACATGCATAAACCGGAACCAGTACTTGAAATTGAAAACCAAAAAAGTCATTTGGGACATCGAGGTAAAAACTCAATCAAGTGGATCGGACGTCACAATAATTTACAAGAAGGCAAGAAACTGTCAAATTATAAATTTTGCGGTCAACAAATCACAGAGTGAAGATCAAAGACAGGAAAACAAAGCAAACTTGCCAGAGAACAGAAATAAATATTGAACAGGAAAAAAATCAATATAACACCAATAATTCTACGAGCATTAGGAACAGTCCCAAAGAACTTGGAGAAAAGTCTTAGGAGAAATCGGATTGAATGTGAAGACAAACTATACAACAGACAATAATGCTGAAAACAGCTGGAATCGCAAGGAAAATTGCCGAATGCGTAAACTAACCCACATGAGTTACAAACGCTATATGGCGTTATGGAAACTGTAACAGATGTAAAACAAAAATTAGAAACAAAGAAAACTAAAACCGGAAAATTGTAAGTTAATTACACCCCCCCGCTTCATTGATGGCGTCGATATCAACTGACGCAAAACAAAATAGTCGTGAAGGACCAAAGAGACTAGAAAAACTGAGGAGAAAAAGTACTTACCAAACCTACACTGGATTAATGCGAAGAGGTCTGGGACTTTGGAGAGGCTTGTTGCCGCATAAATTCTAGTGAATTACAATAGTCGTTGCCTGCGATTGTTACGATAGCGCAAAGTCATTTGTAAAAGTTATTAAAAGAGTTAGAGTATATTATATATATGTATATATATATATATATATATAATATATATGTGTGTGTGTGTGTTAAAGGATGTATATATATGTGTATATATGTGTGTGTGTGTGAAATGATGGATGGATATATATATATATATATATATATATATATATATATATATATATTTAAATATTTTTTGCGAGGTACAAAATTTTATTATGGCTATGTAAAGACTAAATTTAAACTTATTTGAAAACTTTATTTATTTTAGATTGTGAAATTAAAAAATAAAATGAATGCGTCAGCTGACCGGTATCGAAGCGCGCTCAGCAGAGCTAAAATCGAGCTTAATTACGTTTAAGAAAAAAAGGGGGGGGGACAATGAATCGGAGATAAAAAAGGAGGGAGGAATATATATATATATATATATATATATATATATATATATATATATATATATATATATATATAAAAGGGGGCGGGTGGATTAATTATTAAATAGAAACTAGATTAAGCCCTAAGAGATTCTCTTTTTGTTTGCAAAGAGAATGTTTCAGAGTCTTAATATATATAGTTTCTAGAATTTTGAGATGGTAAAAAGACTTGCTAAGGATGGAAAAAAAAGTCCGCACTAAAATTCGAAGCGCAAATACGATTATTTATAAGGTGCTCTCCTATAGATGAGCCATGGGTATTGTTCAAAACGTCCGAAGGTAGGTAGTTTCGATTTCGAATTTTGGATGGAACATGTTGTTTTACCCTATTATCTAATCTTTGAGACGTTCGCCCGACGTAGCGCACACCGCAGCTACATTTAAATAAATAAATAAATAAATAAATAATAGAATTGTTATGGTTGGGGGAAGAACGTCTTTATAAATTGAGGACAAAATGGGTTTACAAGAAAAAACAACACGGGTATTTGATGCAAAGTAACATTGTTGTACGACAGAAGAAATTTGTTTGACAAATCTTTCACTAATATCACCTAGGCAAGGTAGGCGTAGGTAGAAGGGCATTTGTCGACAGATGCCTGTTTAATTTTATTGAAATTAGAAATTTTATTTTTAATTGTAGATTCCACGATTTGCAAAGGAAAACCATTATTGCAAAGAGTCTTGATAATAAATTTAACTTCATCATTTAATTTGTTATCTGAACATATCATACAAGCTCTATGGATAAGAGTGTTGATAAGATTATATTTTTGTTTGGTGGGGCAAAAAGAGTCCCAATGTGTGTAAAGACCAGTGAATGTAGGTTTACGGTAGACGGAAGTCAAGAAAACGGAAGGTGTTTTACACACCAGTACATCAAGAAAAGGAAAGGAAGAATTACTTTCCTTTTCCATAGTAAATTTTAGAACTGGGTGAATATTATTAAGGGATGCAAAAAAGGTATCTGCTTCCGTTTCATTGTTGAACAGACAGAAAGTGTCGTCAACATGACGAAAATAAATATCTGGTTTTTGAAACCTACGAAAATATTTGCCAGAGCTGGTCCCAGGGGAGAACCCATCGAAATACCATCTATCTTCCTGTACATAATGTTATTAAAACTTAATTCGACCGACATGGTGGCGAATTCCATAAGTTCCACAAAAATATTCATTTATATTTTTTAATTTCACAATCTAAAATAAATAAGGTTTTCGAATAAGTTTAAATTTAGTCTTTACATAGCCATAATAAAATTTTGTACCACGCAAAAATATTTAAATACCTTAAGACTTGGTACCCACTTGAATTAATCGATGGATTAAATTCATTGTTGAAAATTAGGAGTAAAATAAGAACTATGCAGACTAACCAATCCTTTTCATATATGTGCCAGAGTCTATCCCTCTTTTATTTTGTTTAAAATAAAAAGAGCTAATTTACATCCTGGACAAAAGATTGAAGATGCATTTATCTCCAATTTTTTGTCTAAATTTTCTTGCGATCTGGTGTACTTGAGAATGAAGTACTCTGAATTATGGAGAAATAGTGTAGGCAGTTTATCCTCGTTTGATAAAATACGATTTATTCGTTATGTTGCAAGAATACACGAACGCAGCCTTTCCAGGTTGAAGTCAAAACACCAGAATAAATTGCAACATTTAATATTTAAAAAATTTGGTTGCTCGACTAGCCCGGATATTTCTAGAAACGTCCTTAATATCTCTTCCTCGCAGTTGTCCCAACTCGAATTAAATACACTTTCACATGGGTTGGACTTCTGCATTCCCCCTTCTAACCCCAAACGTGAAGAGATTTATTCTGAATTCGAAGTCTTTTTTGCTCAATTAGCAAGACTTTCTCCTGTTTCCGACAGTAAAGTTAGTGACCTTAAGGGGAAATTCAATGATATTGCTCATTCATATGCAGGTACACCAGTCTCGTTTAGTGAATCCAAATTGTGTAATGAACATTTCCGTGTTATCACACGCCAGAATAAATCTCTTGCTATCACTAAACCGGACAAAGGTTCTGGTGTTGTTATACTTGACCACCATGATTATATCAATAAAATGATGGCAATTCTCAATGACACCTCTAAATTTGCACAGCTAGGTCCGGTGGAGACACACGACTCTACTGTATCTATTGAATCTAGATTCTAAAGACGTCTGGTTAAATGGGTGAAGAGTGGAGCTCTTTCCTCCTCCATTTCTGATTTAATCAGACCGACTAGTTCATTACGTTCCCGTCTCTATGGTTTACCTAAAACCCATAAGAGTGGGGTACCTTTAAGACCGATATTATCCATGATAGGTTCCGCCCAATGTAAAGTAGCCAAATGGCTTACTAATATTTTAGAACCAGTTTTGGAAGCGTATAGTTCTTTCTGCATTAAAGATTCTTTTTCTTTTGCTAAATTTCTGCAGAATAATACTCAGACTGACAAATTTATGTATTCTTTTGATATTGAAAGCCTATTTATCTGCGTTCCACTCTCAGAGCCTATTGATATATGTGCCGATGCCCTTTATCGCAGTCAACTCTACAACTCCCCCTATTCCTGAGAATATTTTTGTGGAACTTATGGAATTCGCCACCATGTCGGTCGAATTAAGTTTTAATAACATTATGTACAGGCAGATAGATGGTGTTTCGATGGGTTCTCCCCTGGGACCAGCTCTGGCAAATATTTTCGTAGGTTTCCACGAAAAGAGTCTTTTATCTGGCTTTCAAAAACCAGATATTTATTTTCGTTATTTCCCTTCCTTTTCTAGATGTACTGGTGTGTAAATCACCTTCCGCTTTCTTGAATTCCATCTACCGTAATCCATTTAAACTAATTAAGCTTCGTGTGTGTTAAAGGATGTATATATATATATATATATATATATATATATATATATATATATATATATGTATATATGTCTGTGTGTGTGTGAAAGGATGGATGGATATATATATTTAAATATTTTTTGCGGGGTACAAAATTTTATTATGGCTATGTAAAGACTAAATTTAAACTTATTCGAAAACCTTATTTATTTTAGATTGTGAAATTAAAAAATATAAATGAATATTTTTGTGGAACTTATGGAATTCGCCACCATGTCGGTCGAATTAAGTTTTAATAACATTATGTACAGGCAGATAGATGGTGTTTCGATGGGTTCTCCCCTGGGACCAGCTCTGGCAAATATTTTCGTAGGTTTCAAAAACCAGATATTTATTTTCATCATGTTGACGACACTTTCTGTCTGTTCAACAATGAAACGAAAGCAGATACCTTTTTTGCATCCCTTAATAATATTCACCCAGTTCTAAAATTTACTATGGAAAAGGAAAGTAATTCTTCCCTTCCTTTTCTTGATGTACTGGTGTGTAAAACACCTTCCGTTTTCTTGACTTCCGTCTACCGTAAACGTACATTCACTGGTCTTTACACACGTTGGGACTCTTTTTGCCCCACCAAACAAAAATATAATCTTATCAACACCCTTATCCATAGAGCTTGTATGATATGTTCAGATAACAAATTAAATGATGAAGTTAAATTTATTATCAAGACTCTTTGCAATAATGGTTTTCCTTTGCAAATCGTGGAATCTACAATTAAAAATAAAATTTCTAATTTCAATAAAATTAAACAGGCATCTGTCGACAAATGCCCTATCTACCTAGCCTACCTTGCCTAGGTGATATTAGTGAAAGATTTGTCAAACAAATTTCTTCTGTCGTACAACAATGTTACTTTGCATCAAATACCCGTGTTGTTTTTTCTTGTAAACCCATTTTGTCTTCAATTTATAAAGACGTTCTTCCCCCCACCATAGCAATTCTATTATTTATTTATTTATTTAAATGTAGCTGCGGTGTGCGCTACGTCGGGCGAACGTCTCAAAGATTAGATAATAGGGTAAAACAACATGTTCCATCCAAAATTCGAAATCGAAACTACCTACCTTCGGACGTTTTGAACAATACCCATGGCTCATCTATAGGAGAGCACCTTATAAATAATCGTATTTGCGCTTCGAATTTTAGTGCGGACTTTTTTTTCCATTCTTAGTAAGTCGCACTCTCTTTACCATCTCAAAATTCTAGAAACTATATATATTAAGACTCTGAAACCTTCTCTTTGCAAACAAAAAGAGAATCTCTTAGGGCTTAATCTAGTTTCTATTTAATAATTAACCCACCCGCCCACTTTTTTTATATATATTCCCTCCCTACTTTTTTATCTCCGATTCATTGTCCCCCCTTTTCTTTTTAAAATGTAATTAAGCTCGATTTTAGCTCTGCTGGGCGCGCTTCGATACTGGTCAGCTGACGCATTCATTTTATTTTTTAATTTCACAATCTAAAATAAATAAAGTTTTCGAACAAGTTTAAATTTAGTCTTTACATAGCCATAATATATATATATATATATATATATATATATATATATATATATATATATATATATATATATATATATATATATGTGTGTGTGTGTGTGTGTGTGTGTGTGTGTGTGTGTGTGGAAGAAGGGGGGATAATTTCTTTTCATAAAGTAGTATCGACTTGGGTTTATTTTTGGTACCGGTTGTGATATCTGATCAACTGCCATAGATCGATCATTAGTTTACTGAACAAAATCCGTGTCAGTCGAACGACGAAGGCTATCACTTAAATCATAATCGACCAATGCTTTGAGGCCGATATATTTTTATTATCTCTGTCCGCCGAGGCTTAAAACAATCCATCATTAATTATATCAATTCATTAAATCAATAGTAGAAATAAATGTATTCAAATATATAAACGCCTACTCTATATCGCATATATTCTATTAAAAATTATTAAGTATCTATTTATTTTCTGTTACGCAAGTATATAACGTATAAAAATAATCCAGTTCCAGCAGCGGTGAAATTAAGTCCAAAACAGAACAATTTATCGCAAATATTATGTCCCACTACGAAGGCCAAAGTCTAGAAATAATAATATTAAACCATACATCTAGACTCTTTATTCCAATTTTGATTAAAATTAAATGGAGCGGCTCTTGTTTCATAAGTGCTTAATAATTATGGATGAAATTTTATGCAAATATGAAATAATTGAATGTTCAGATAAAAAGTTTCGCTTATATTATACAGAGTAGAACGACCAATTTGTTGCCCTAAAGAAAACAATACTACAGCTTTATTTTTAAACTTTTATTGAAAAAATCAATTTAGGCAACTTGATAATGCAGTAGAGCTCAGTACACTTCAGCTTCAATCAGCGCCTCGATACGGGTCTGGAACTGGGAGCATGCCTTTTTCACAAGCGCCGATGGAAGCTCGGCGAATACTCGCGGATGGCTGGCCTTTTTGTTGTGGGAGGTCTTGTTGGTGATGTTCTCGACGTATGACCTAACAAAGTAGTCCAGCAGTTTAGGTCAGGGAAGGAGGGCCCACTAAAAACCAAATACGTCCAAGGATGGAATACTGTTGCCATATCTGGGCAGGAGCTGTTAAAAACAGTCTATCTTGCCTTGACAGAGTACAAAATAGACTTCGTGGCTTAGTGGGGGATGCCCTTTTCTCTATCCTGCAATCTCTTTCCCACAGAAGAGACGTTGCGAGCCTATCCTTGTTTTATCGTTATTTCCATGGCAGGTGATCGTCTGAACTCTAATCTTTTGTCCCCCCTCGCCAATCTTTCACGAAAAACACCCGTCTAGCTGAATCCACTGTGAAAAATTTCCCCCACTCTATATCTGTGCCTAAATCAAAACGCGGATTCCATGAACAAAGCTTGTTTCTTAGAACTGCACGCCTGTGGAACTCTGTTCCGTCTGCCTGCTTCCCTCCGGACTACAACTTGGATGTCTTCAAGTCCAATGTTAACAAATTCCTAATGAACCGCCCCCTTAATTACACACTTCATCAAATCTCCACACTAACGTAATGTACTTGCAATAACCCTTATCCCTGAGTGGCTTCCGGGCCTTGATAAGTGGTGATCACTGTGTAAAAAAAAAAAGAAGTCGGGGCACTCCTTCTAAAGCCAAGCCTGAGTCTCTTTGAATTTGTGGGCCGGCGCCGAGTCCTGCTACCACATCCAGGGTCTACCAGCAGCCACCTGATTGCACCAAGGGATCACCACACTCTTCAGTACATCCAGATACACTTTGGTGTTGACTTTCAAGCCGACTTCGAAGATATGAGGTGGCATAATGTGGCCCTCACTTGAAATCACACCCAAAACCGTAACAGTGGCCTGAAACTTCATTGAGCTGTGCACTCAAGATTTAAACCGTCTGGATTTTCATTTTGAGGGTGCTGGCAATAATGCTGTTGTCATAAAACTATTTTAGAGAGCATGAGTTGTACAGCGGCGCATTTTTAATCACGCTCGTTGAATATTGTGTCACTTTCAGACATGATAGAAGGTTCCTATCGCTCTTGGGATTTGTACATAATTGGGCAACTAGTAGATGGTCTGCAACAAAAAAAATTATCAAACGAAAATAAACCCCGTTTTTTCTAGGGTGGCAATTTTATCGTTTCACCCTGTACTCCCTAAAATTCTTAAAAATGCTCGAAAGAAAATGAAAATTGTCTCATTAAAATCCAAATAAAAAACTTGTCTGTTTACGTTATCCCCCCCCCCCAAAAAAACATTCTTGTGGTTTCTCAGAAAAACATAAACATCTGATGGCATTTAAAAACTGCTTACATCTCAGATTACGAAATTCGAAAATAATCTTGAAGCCTTTGAATTTTTAACCACGATAAAGTAATATTTTAAGTGATCATGACGTAATCCAACAACCATTTTAGTTACATCCTCACAATTCACTGGGATACAATAGAAAGTCTGTCAGTTTTACAGTAAATCTGATATTTATCAAAATAAAAATAAAACGAAATTCAAAATAGTTTACTTAAAAATTACGCATTTACAAAATATATTCCAGCAGAATGGATTTAAGTTTCATTATAAAAATTAGCCATTAAACAATGTTTAACTGAAAATAAATAGAGAATTGATTTGTGAGCCTTTAGAGCTACTAGATTTCTTACTTGTCCTTCGCTTAACTAGTAGCGTTTTATTGTTGTCAGCGAGGAAAATATTAAGTGTTGTCCTTTATTCATAATTAGCATTTCAGACCGGCGTTGCCCGGGAGTTTGGAGGTGTATGTCGAGTAAAAAAAATAAAGATTCGGTCAATCTTTTTAATTTTGACTGCTATTATGCCCCCTTAAAATTTATTGTTTTGGGCTCAAATTAAGTTATTAAGTAAGATCCATGTCCAATAAATATATATCTAAAATTTCAAGTGTTTTGACCTAATATTGTTGGAGGAGTTTGGTAGAGTTCTCAAAGGCTAAATCGTTGAACTTTGACCCCTTAACAGCCAAATTTCTGGCCGAAAACCGATCATAAAGACTTTCTCAATTCGAGTCTGTAGACTTAAAATTGACAGAGTTATTGCGTAGGGAAATGTACACACACAGACAACAAGATACACACTCAGACACGTTCACTTGTATAGATACTAGCATTTCAACCCGGCGTTGCCGGGTGTTTGGAGGTTTATGCATATCAAAAAACAAAAACAAAATAAACGGTCAATTTTTTTAACTTTGACCCCTATTATGACACCTTAACATTTATTGTTTTGGGCTCAAATGAAGTTATTAAGTTAGATCCATGTCCAAGGAACGTATATCTAAAATTTCAAGTGTTTAGACTCCAAATTGTCGGAGGAGTTTGGTAGAGTTCTCAAAGGTCAAATCGTTGTACTTTGACCCCGTAGCAGCAAAATTTCTGGCCGAAAACTAATCACATGTATTTTACCATATCTCAGTATCCTGTATATCACATTTCGAGACTATAGACTTAAAATTAACAGAGTTATTGCGTAGGAAAATGTACACAGACAGACACACAGAAACACAGACACGTTCACTTTTCTATCTATCTATCTATCTATCTATCTATCTATCTATAAAAGTGAACATGTATGTGTGTGTGTGTCTGTGTATATTTCCCTACGCAATAACTCTGTCAATTTACAGTCTACAGACTCGAAATTTTATATACAGGGTACTGACATTTGGGAAAATCTTTGTGATTGGGTTTTCAGCTAGAAATTTGTCTGTTAAGGGGGTCAAAGTATAACGATTTGACCTTTGAGAACTCTACCAAACTCCTCCGACAATTTGGGGTCTAAACACTTGAAATTTTAGATATAGGTTCCTTGGACATAGATCTAAATTAATAACTTGATTTGAGCCCAAAACAATAAATATTAAGGGGTCATAATAGGATCAAAGTAAAAAAATTGACCGCTTATTTTTTTTGCTCAACATACACCTCCAAACATCCGGGCAACGCCAGGCTGAAATGCTAGTATATATATATATATATATTAAGAAATGTGATTGATAATTTAAAATTTAAAAATCAAATTATAATTAAATTAAAAATCCGTTTCATAAGAAGGAACAACAACAAAATCAATTATCTGTACGATCGTTTCGGAAAACAGTGCTTTTTATTGTGGTAGACATCAAGTTACGTACAATAATTACATATAGTTTTTTTATAAGCAAGGTCTCCTCGTCAGCAAATTTTGAAGGGTTTTTATTAAATTTAAAAGACACCATAAATAAACCTAGCATTAAAAGTAAGGCAGATATATCTGAAAAAAATTGAAATAAAAAGTCTGAATTTAAAATTTATAAGAAAATTAATATGGGTTAGAGATAGAAAAGAAATAGAGTAAAATGTAGATTTGAATTTAAATTATAAATCTGCTTTAAGTACCATATTACAAATATATACATGCATATATATGAAAAAATAGACACACATATATACATATACATAGATATATATTCTTTAAATTTATATATATATATATATATATATATATATATATATATATATATATATATATATACAGGGTGTCCACAACACTTTATGGGCACCGTGTAGATTATGTCGCCAGACTTTGTGGGTACCGTGTAGATTATGTAGCCAGACTCTGTAGTCACCGTGTAGTTTATGTAGCCAGACTTTGTGGGCACTGTGTAGATTATGTAGCCAGACTTTGTGGGCACTGTGTAGATTATGTAGCCAGACTCTTTGTGGGCACCGTGTAGATTATGCAGTCAGACTTTGTGGACACCCTGTATATATATATATATATATATATATATATATATATATATATATATATATATATGCATACATTAAGTCGCCATCTCTCAATTGTAGTAATTATCCTTTGCTCTTGAAAAAGACCACAAAAGAGTAAGCGAAACTTTGAATTATTAGGTCTTCTTTTTCCATTGTTAAATCATATATATATATATATATATATATATATATATATATATATATATATATATTATACATTAAAACTTATTTCCGACACTATTTTATGTACTACATTTTTTTGTTGATACCAGTGTTTATGTAGATGCCATGACATAAAATACTAGTTTTATTCCGCATGTCTCATTACAAAGAAAACTGAGATATGAAAGTATAGGATTTGAAACAAGTCTTTTTCGAAAGAGAGACGACCAAACGCATCCTTTGACTAACGAGGTGCACGGGTTGCGCAAACTGAATTCGCATAAATAGCTCATCAAACAACATGTGATAAATATGCTAATGTTTTACAACTGATGTTACTATGATCTCAAAATTTAAGGAAATTGTTATATGGTTTATATTAGAATTTATCGCTTTATTTGTTGATACTTTTGTTTGTGTAGGTAATACACAAAAAACATCACCAAAGAAAACTAGAAGTGAAAAATTACAATTTTACACCTGACTCATGAAAATCTCTGTCTCCGGCTCCAATTTAAAAAAACTCTAAATTATCTAGGAGAAACCACGTTAAATCTCGAACACATTACTAGTAATCATAAACGCGAAATATTAAAATTAATAAACCACACACCAATAAAAAAAAATAATAGCTGTGATAACCTCATTAAAAAATGCAGGCAATAGTCACAAGAATAATCTAACGTATTTAATAACATTTGAATCACTAATAACATAGAAAACACTTCCTTAAATAAGTTATAATCAGTTTATTTTCCCTGATGATAAATTGAGAAGAATCTGAAAGTACTTGGCCCTATAGGAAAAGATCAAAACCAAAATGAATAGACATGAATTGTCAGTGTTTACACACACACACACACACACACACACACACACACACACACACACACACACACACACACACACACACACACATATATATATATATATATATATTCCGCGACACTAAAACATTAAGATTGTATTATATTAAGCATCGTAAAATATAATTACTGGTTTCATGCGTTTGGTTTGTAGGTTGTTGGCTTTTAGTTTTGATATTTAAAATAAAAAATGGCTTTGCAATGTATTATTTTAGTGTTATTAATTAAAAGTTGTCTTAAGTCAGTTGTTTTTTTTTAATGTTAGTAAATTGAGAACAGCAATGATGCTTATAAGATTGAATGGAAGAATGTAACTCCAATAATAATAATAATAATAATAATAATAATAATAATAATAATAATAATAATAATACAGCAAATAGCCACATTGGTTTTACAACTGCTACCCTATCCTGCAATGTCACCATGCATTATGTAAAATCTAGGTTGCGAAATTGCGTAATGGCAAAACTCTTATTCTGTATATTTATAATGTTTTAAATCAGTCTTTATTACTTGTTCAAGCAAAAATATTCAGTTAATATATTCTGCTGTCATTCCCTCTCTTCAAATGTTGCCGTCTACTTCAGTGGGTATTTTTGAATATAATTCCTACTTCTACTGATGCGAAAATTGGACCTCTTTTCGGCTACATAGGGATCATTTTGTTCACAATTAAAGTTGCGATTTTGTCAAATTGAAATATATATAATATATTTTTCTTTGTCTATTTGACTGTCCGCCCCACTTTTTTCTCAGCAACTACTTGGCCGAGCTGGTTGAACCTCTGTGTGAACCATTGTTATGGTAAGGTACAGCGGAATTAGTATTTTAGTATTCGCTAGATTCATAATATTAATAAGGCTTAATAGCCACATTGGTTTTACAACTGCTACCCTATCTTGCAATGTCACCATGCATTATGTAAAATCCGTCACAACATGCATTATGTAAAATTCGTCACAACATGCATTATGTAAAATTCGTCACAACATGCATTATGTAAAATCCGTCACAACATGCATTATGTAAAATTCGTCACAACATGCATTATGTAAAATTCGTCACAACATGCATTATGTAAAATCCGTCACAACATGCATTATGTAAAATTCGTCACAACAATACCGTATTTACTTTAGAATTTTTCTTGTAAACTACTGGGCAGCTTTGACTGAAATTTTGTATAGGGAACTTTTGTTATGAAAGAGTGCAGTGAATAAAGTATTATGGTATCTGTTTGATGCACACTTAAGTATTAATAGGGATCAATAAAGATTAGTATTTAATGCAAACATGAAAACAATTTAACTACATTTTATCATCAGTTTGGCAAAAGAACATTCTAAGTCAACAAGCTATAACTTTTGCCCATTTTTAATATGTTAAACATCTAATTTTTATGCCATTTTCCTATATACCTATATGTTATTCAATGCTTCGTAACGGTTCTTATTATGTACCGTGCCTCGCAATTTAGAAACTTATATTTGAAAGGGGCTACTCTGTTATACGAATCATACCGTTTTGATTCCTTTCACTCGAACGTATTCCTTAAAATATTCAACATTTTCTTAAATCCTACACGTATTCAATTCACCTTTATTATCGTCGTTGTCGTTGCCTATGTATTCATCCTATCGTCGCAACTTACTTAATTCGAAGGCACGTTTCACGTGCACACGTTCGAATGACAACGTATGAAACTAACCACAGAACCGAGGCCTGTAGAGTAAATACATACGCCTTAACGTAGGTGTTCATTGATGACTTATGTAAATAGAAGATCTAGAAACTCTAAGCTATGTAATTAGCCAACTCGACTGATATGGCAACAGAGTTGAAGTCGTTGTAAAAATAAACAGGAGTGAATAGCTATTATTCTGCTCGTTTACCAAGATGTCAGCCATTTTTATCCAATGTAGGCACAACTGGCGATAGATGTATGGTTTCACTAATTTAGTTTGGATATTCGTTTGCGATTATAGTTTTCTGTTTGTACTGAAAACCCTTCCTGATCCGTCCATCATTCAGTCACGTTTTAGCTTGAAATAGCATTTTCATCTCATATATTATTTTATTTTTTAAAAGTCTTTTGAGATGAGTCTTCGTAATTTGTGTATTGATTTTTGTGGACTGTTATCCTCATCTTCATAGTTGTTGCTGTTTCACCATGTTTCGGCCAACTATTTCTCTGACCTTCTACAGGAGGTTAACCGCAACGAAGTAAGAATGCTGAGTCTTGTAACTGTATCCCCAGTAATTACTGCCTTCCATAGTTGTTGTTATCTCACCTCCGAAAGCAGGTTAGAAGATTAGTTGGCCCAAAACGTGCTCAGACAACAGCAACTATATAAGGCAGTAATTACTGTGGATACAGTTACAAAACTCAGATTTCCTATCACGTCGCGGTTGACGTGTAAGACTTAAGAAACAGTCCGCAAAAAAAGATCAATACAGCATTTT
>NC_136503.1:35935752-36060752 GCF_053919585.1 Euprymna scolopes
TTCGTGTTAGTGGTGTCAAAAATTCATACAAAAATTCTGATACACCTAGTCATTTGTTTACAACTTTGGAGAACAACATATTTGGAAATTAGAAAAAAAAAGCTTTGTTTTAGCATGTTAAAAGTATAGAGGTTAGTAGATAATTAAATTCTACTGTGTTTGGTATAGTTTTTTTGCTGTTGTTTCTTGCTTTTTGGAATTTTTGACTAAGGAGGGTTGCTTAGATCGTATTTTAGACTAAACTACTGAGGTTGGAATGCTCCCCTCTAAAATGTACTTGGAAAAATCGATTTTATAGCGTAATTTAAGAATGGTTAGCCGAAAAAAAGGTGAAAAACAAAACAAATAATCAATAAATAATTGTTACCAAAGGCAATAAATGCTACTTTTTTTACTTACATGAATGAGTTTATTTTATGTTTTAAAACATTTTCAAGCGCTTTTCTTTATTTTTAATCTAAAATTGCGGGTGTGTAGGTGCGAAATATCTCCAGATTTTCTAGAATTCCCCGCTAGATTGCAAACGAAATCTCAAGACCTAGCGGAAAAACTGCTAAATTGGAAACACTGGTCACGTGACTGCAAGCGGTGATAAATAATTGTCCATAAATAAAAAAAATGGCCTATCGGTACAAAGAAAACCACCTGTTTATTATAGAAAAATTAAGTATAATGTTATAATTAAAAAGATATATATCGAAACACGCATGGGTACAGTAAACATAGTATACCAAAATGTCGAAGCAATCATTTATTTAGTTATTTAGATTATTAATTACGAACGAACCAAGAGTTACACACACACACACACACACACACACACACACACACACACACACACACATATATATATATATATATATATAACTTTTGAACGATACACATCGCTTTGAAAATAATATACGAAAAAACCCGAGGAGCGCTGTTCACTTTTCTCATTTGCTCTATTGAAACATGCGAGAAAACTCATGAGAATGAAATTAAGATCGAAAATGCGCCTTTTATAATTTTATAAGAAAGGATGCTTTTCCAAAAAAGATCTCTGCCAAAACTAAGGCCTTTTGGTTCACTAAGACTTAAAATTTATGGCCTTCCTAAAATACATTAAGAAGGTCTCCGGCTTAGACCTATTTTGTCTATGGCGAGGTCTTCTCAACACTCCCTAACCCAGTGGCTATTGACTATTATATAACCAGTTCATACTCTGTACACTAAATATTGCGTTACCGCTCCATTCCGGTTTATTGAATAGTTACATAAGTTGCAACTTCATATGTACATTTTTGCGAACAACTTCATGTGTTCATTTGACGTTTCCAGCCTATTTACCAATGTTCCGCTACAGAAGATCATCGGTATTTGTGCTGACTCAATTTATAATAGCAGTCTACCCCCCCCCCACCTTTCCCTTAGAATATATTTGTTGAACTCATATTGATCGGTATTAAGTCAGTAGAATTTAGCTTTGATAACGTCATGTACAGTCAAATCGACGGGGATCAAATGGGAAGCTCCCTGAGTCTTGCATTTGCCGACATTTTTTTTAGGATTTTATGAGTCAATACTGTTTGTTCAATATATTTTAGATACGTCGATGACACTTTTGCAGCCTTTGTTACAGAGAGTGAAGCAAAATCTTCTTCGATAATCTCAATTCAACACAGCATAATCATTTACTATGGAGAAAGAATGAAGGTTGTTTGCCTTTCCTATATGCTTTGATTGAATGTAGTAAGGATTCTTTCACGGGTTTTTATATAGATTGGTGTTCATTTGTGCCTACCTCTAGAAAAATAGGGCTCATCAAGACATTAGTGTATAGAGCCCCCAGAATTTGTTCCTCGTACCATACGAATACGATTGAATACTACTAAATACATTTTCATTCGTAATGGTTACACGGAGAATTTGATTAATTATACTATTAATAATCCAGTAATAAATACAATTCACCTATAGTCCTGGGTTCGTCCAAATGTCCTATTTATTGTAAACTACCTTGGATTAGAGTTGCTGATCAGTGTTTTGGGTTATCAAGTCTGTAACAAATTGTTTCCCGTCTATTGTGTTACGGTTGGTTTTTGGTGTAAAATCTGCATTTCCCCTAGTCATAGAAGGACAGTTTGCCCCACATCACACAAAGCAATGTTATTTATGAATTGAATTGCTAGTATGCTGCTGGCTATGTGGGTCGAACCTCCTTAAACTTGCAAACACGCATTAACCAACATATACCTGCAGAAATTACCTGGGATAGCCACGTCGTTTTTACCGCTCTTCTGCCTTACTATCTACTATTGGCCAACATCTTAGTGAGAATCCAGCTTGTACCAATGCCTATAAAATAGACTGTTTCAGAATATTGCACTGGACTTGCTCTTAAAATCATTTAAAGATCTTGGAGTCAGTCTCAATTTTTTCACGCAAGCCTTCGCTTTGTCAACAGAAAGAATTTGTTGACTTATTAGAGTTGCTTGGAGATGTATTTTAATCGTTCTCATACCCTTCCATCTCAATTGTGCATATATTTTATATTATTGTATATATATATATATATTTTAAAATTCCAATTCACCTTTTTTACTCGCATATCTCCGAGTATTTGCTCTTGCGTGAAAATTGGATTCGTTTCTTTTGCAATTTTTTTGATATACCAATGATTAACTCCTGATGAGTTGGTAAAAGGGGACCTTAGGGGATTTTCTTATATTATTTACAAAAAACGATGTATATATATATATATATATATATATATATATATATATATATATATATATATATATATATATATCCTATTAAACATAACAAAAACTAATATTCATATAAAATTAGTAATATAATTTTCCATACATAAATATTTATCATTAATAAGTAAATATGAGTTGAGTTCCTAATTATTTCATGAAATGAATTATTGTAGTAAAAGAAGTAGGATTACCACCTCCTGCCTAAATGTAAATTGTAGTTCGCTTTCCATTTTATAAATAAACTTGACTCTACTCGAAAACACAAGTTACGTAAGCTTCCAATAAGGTATCAGGTAAGATGACCACGAAGAAACCGCCACAGTTAAGTGTTTTTCCTGTCTTTACTTAGCAAATATTTGTTTAATTTCTATTGTATTTCATTGATATTCTATTCAAAGCATATTTCTTTATCCCCCTTTGTGGGATAAAGTATGCAGTGGTGTTGCTTGATTTTGCATGGAAACTAAAATTTAAAATTCTAATGTCATTTTAAATAATATTTTAACTCTTTACCCGTTTATTCTTATTTTACTAATTATTTATCAACAACCTATTAACCATAATATATTCTTCCTTCTAATCTAATTAATAGATATCAATTTATTTTTATGCTCCATGCCTTATACTTACCCTCCTTTTCCCACATAACGAGAGGGGAACATATCTTTAATTTTATTTTCATTTTTTGTGGAGGAGTGTAACTTGATTATTAGCTACTGTTTATCGAAAGTACTAACACAATTAATCCTAAATACCCATGCAGAGACGCAGAAATACCTGATTTGGAACCCAGGCGCTGGTCTACCCCTCTCAGTGTGATGAACACGTAAATTTTATCAGGTTATCCATCTAGGAGAAGGAAAACTGATGCTATTATACTACTGACCTCGTACACCGTAGCACCAAACAAACGAGTGAGAGAGGCCTCCTTGGTTGTGGTCGACAACATTCCTAGAGCTGATGACTCATACAAATTACCGCTTTCCAAACTTAAACTGTTTAATGGAATAGATAGGCTCCGTCCATCAGTCGGCTTTCATACTCCTTTTTGCTCATTAGCCAGTCACAGGAACTCAGCAGAGACACTCAGTGCTGACTTTGTTTCCTGACTAATGTAATAAACACCGCCCCCCCACTTCCATCTCATCGCCTTCCCCTAAAAATGGGCATCTTCGTGATGCTTGATTGCCATATATGATCACGCGATTGAACTGGGTCACACTTGTCTGACAGATTTAAGCGTACCAGTCTGACAGTTTGTCTTGCTGCTGTATTCCCACTGACAGTGCATGATCTGTAAATCTTTTGTAGCGCTTAGAGCAGCATTTATCATCAGTTGTATGATATCGTGATGGTTGAAGTGCCATGTCGCGCATGGAAAGGGACCTTTAACCCATCTTGGCTGGACTTTCCCGAAATCATAATTCTATGAATGAAAAGTCGACTGATGGTATACCCATGTGTGACTCGGAATGGTAGTACCTGTTAGGGTCCCAACTATGGGTTAAATAGAATCCGACTTAAAAAAACATATACTCCATTAAAAATCAAACATATACTCCATTAAAAATCAAATTAAAAATAACTAGATTCGACATTAGATAACCTGAAAAAGGTTGATATGCCGTAAAACAAAAACAACCAACAAACCATGTGTGCATGTTTGGTATCATGCACATCCACTTTTTCAACACCTTTCACCCTTAAACAGAAACTTAAATAACGTGACAGAGCAAACAAAAATACGACTAAACCAGGCGCACACTCACAAAACCAATTCGCTTCCTCCCTTAAGGCTCGAATTCACAAATATCCGTGGACTTAGAACTAATTAAGACAATGTAGAATGATTTATAGAAAACTCTCAAGATATCTTAGCGCTATGTGAAACTAACCTACACTCATCCCTTCCATCTAACGACTTTAACATGCATTGTTATCTCCCAAGCAGACAGACATTTGCACTTGAGTCTATATTCCTAATGCACTCATCTTGACTAGAGAATCCAAACATAGAATCAGACGACAAGCCTTCATGTGCTTTAGACTATACTTTAACATAGCATTAGCTACTTTATTTTCTCTACCGTTATCTCCTCAGCCAGGACTGTACCCTAATCAACTAAATCTTTGACAGCATAGATGCAACACTCTCCCTAAATACAAGTGCCCAAGTATATCCATTTGGCGACTATAATATCCCCCACAGAAATTAGCTAACTGCACAGACGCAGCTCGTAACAGCATATATGGCTTTTTAAAATCTCATTTACTGACACAGTCACATATTTTCGATTGGCAGTATAGATTTAGTAAAGCTCGTTCTACTACAGATATTTTAAATGCAATCTCTGAACGTAAATACCACGTACTGGATAAGGCGGTGGAAACTAGGGTAATAGCTCTAGATATATCTTAGATCATTAAGAGAGTGTGGCAGAAAGGTTTTCTCCTAAACATTTAATCATATGCTGTTACTGGACGAATACTTAATATAATCAGATCCTTCTTAGACAAGAGAAAAATCCGGATTGTCCTCGATGGTCAAAACATTATATAAATGCGAGTGTGCCACAGAGGTCGACCATTGGATCTTTATTATTCCTGATATTCATAAATGACTTTTCTGACAAAATGTTTTTTTTTTTTTAGATCGGCATATTTGCTGATGACACCACGCTCTAGAAAAGACGTGAGAGGAAAACAAATGAATACATCTAAGGCTGAAACCTTAGAGGGAGACCTCCATTTTGTAGTCTAATACAGATGTAAATGAATATTAACGTTCAATGCTACCAAGACTAAGCTTCTTTCCTTTAACAATTACATGAAATCTTTTCAACCACTTATTGCTATAACTAATAATACTCTACCAGAAATATATTCGTGGAATCTTCTCGGTTCAACATTAACAGGTAACATGAATTACAAAAAATACATTGAGGACATTGCAAAATATGTTGGAAAATTACTCGCACCTGAGAGTACTCTTTATCTCCACTAAGCCACCGTTCGCACAATCATGAAGTATTATTGCCACATCTGGGCTGATGAATCTGCCATTAGTCACCCGCTCTTAGACAGGGTCCAAAAAAGTCTCCAACCTAATAGGTCTCGCACTATCCACCAAACTCAAACCTCTGTCCCATCGTTGAAAATATATATATAGTTACACCAATTACGGCACTGATTCGTGGTCCGATGGTGAGAGCTGCCGACTGTCTATGCGATGGTGGTAGGTTCGGCTGGGAAAAGGTGTATGTCTAGCCGCACTGATGAGTTGTGATACAATGAAACAGTACTGTATGTGGATGACAATATATATATGTATATATATATATATATATATATATGTATAATGTAATAGTATATATACATATATATATATATTGGATCCTTGTACCTGTCTGACAAGTATTATAATGGAATGTGTTCTGATGACGCGAAAACACTTGTTCCCCGTCAGCGTAAATAACTCCGACTTACCCGACAAACAGTAAAATCTTACCCCTACTGTGTAGGGATCCCTAGATGCCGGAAAACCGTCTACTGTTATAGTTCCTTACTCAAACTGATATATTTTGGAATTTCCCCCTACTTTCCTTACTGTGCTGACATGCAGTTAAAGTATAATGTGGATAGACATCTTGCTGCTCAACTCCTTACATAGTGTATCTTCAAATTTGGTTAAAAACAGTAGCCTGTTACATGCAAGTATCACTGTGCATTGTTTTGAGTGAATTAGCAGTAATAAAAGCAGATATAATGATGTTCATTGAATAAGCATTTTGCTGCT
The DNA here is from genome assembly GCF_053919585.1 of Euprymna scolopes. Lineage (NCBI taxonomy): Eukaryota > Metazoa > Mollusca > Cephalopoda > Sepiida > Sepiolidae > Euprymna > Euprymna scolopes. Next base: position 35,942,296 of record NC_136503.1, read on the forward strand.
CTTACACAAGTAATGGGGCACTTTGTTATTTCTCCAATTATACTGAATTACATTATAGTTTGAAATTAAATAATATCCAAAATATGTAATGTAAAAATATCCAAACCAATTGTTTTTGGAGTAAACGAGTAAAACCTATTATCATAATATAATTGTATTATTTTATTGATGGTAAAAATATTTCCCAGAGATATTTAAAATGTATCTAAAATAAATGTATCTAAGATAAAATTGATCTGTATATAGACAATATAATTGCATTGTTTTTATCTATTTCTCTAGCGGCAGGGCCAATTGCGCAGGGAAAATTTGTCTGCGCTTGAAATCCACATCTGGACATAGAGAATGAAAAGATATAAATGTGTGAGCCATATATGATATATAATGTACTGTATATTTAGAGAGAGAGAGAGAGAGAGAGAGAGAGAGAGAGAGAGAGAGAGAGAGAGAGAGAGTTGGTTGGTTGGTTCGTTGTTTTACGGCATATCAACCCTTTTCAGGTTATTTAATGCCGAATCCAAAGATTTTGAAGAAAGATTTTTTAATAGAATATATTTGCTGTTTTCAAGTCCGTTTCTATTTAACCCATAGTTGGGACCCTAACAGGTACTACCACTCCGGGTCAGAGTGAACCTGGGAGCAATGGCAATTAAAGGGTGGCTCCACACTCCCCAAAGCCCGCAAGCTGGGGCCTCACCACTGGATATAGTTTAAGGTCATATCCAGGACCAGAGAGAGAGAGAGAGAGAGAGAGAGAGAGAGAGAGAGAGAGAGAGAGCGAGAGAGAGAGAAAGAAAGATAAAATATGCATATTCATGTAACAATAATAATACACACACATACACACACACACACACACATATATATATATATATATATATATATATATATATATATATATATATAAAGTATTTGAAGATTTTTTATCTTTAAAACGATATATAAAAACTTATTTAATTTTTATACTTTTATCATTCGTGGAAAACTATTTAGTCAGTAAGACATTTAATCACTTGCAATCACTACATCAACTTGCTGTCTCGAATTCACAATAGTCCTAATCTCAATTTAAGGGATAGCAAGTTGTTTACCGTGAAACACTCTTCCGGGAATTTACTATATATACATATATATATATATATATATATATATATATATATATATATATATATATAGTTCAAATAAAATTTTCACCCTATACATCTAAGCATGAATGTAAGATGATAAATATTTCAATTCAAAAATAATTTTTAGCGACATAAATGTTTTGTAAATAGTTCACTATAATTCAAATATAAATTTTTAACGACACAAAATTCATGAAAAGAGCTCCATAGTGCAAAGCTATAGCTATAGCATCTCTTAATTTTTTACCATCTCTTTTTTGCAGGAAAAATAAAATAATATATATATATATATATATATATATTATTTTATTTTATCGACAATTCCTTTCTGTTGCAAGTTTAGAATATAATTGTCTATAATACCAACTCAATTATAATCTCAGCTCAATGAATTTTCAAATAAACGTGTTCACAACGGATTGAAAAACTAGTTGGGAATAGTTGTAAGCGTCTCTGAGGAGTGACTGGATGGAAGATTTACAGTTCTATGGACGAGAGGTAATTGTCCATCCTTTCACGAAACAGCTGTAAGAGCTTAACGCCAAAATAGGTGAATTTCTATTCATGTAGGTTGTGGTTTTATTCAATTGACGTATATATATATATATATATATATATATATATACATATATATATATATATATATATATATATATATATATATATATACAGGGTGAACAGAAAGTCCTTGGACCAATTCAAAAGTGGTTTATTAATAGAAAATTACAAAAATATAAATTAAATATGAATGAACATTATAAGTTAGGTAACCAAGAATAAATTCAAATTATTTATTTTCAATGGGATGTCCCTTCCTTTCGATTAGACGTTCAATTCTCTGTCTGAAGTTACCAACCGAGGCACGCAGCGTTTCCTGAGGTATTTTAGCCCATTCACTTAGAAGAGATGTCTTCAAAGCATCAACACTTGGATGAGCAACAGAACACACCTTTGCCTCCAACAAAGACCACACCAAAAAATCCATGTGATTCAAATCAGAAGTTGCAGGAGGCCACATCTCCTTACTCCAGAATCTTGGAAAATGACGTTGGCACCAGTCCTGAGTTTTTCTGGAGATGTGGGATGGTGCTCTATCTTGTTGGAAGGTGAAAGGCTGATCTTTGAAGTGTTTCTTCATCTCTTCAAATGCTGGAACCAAAATATCGTTAATGTAGCGATCTGTGTTGATCTTAACCCCCTGCTCCACGAAAATCAGAGGCGACTTCCAAGATTTGGAGACTGCAGCCCACACCATGAGGGAAGACGGCTTTTGTCGGCGGAACACTATTCTCACGGAGTCATCAATGTCTGCTGAAGATTTTGCGTAAACTCTGTCGTTCTAATTGTTAACAGTCGCTTCAATTGTGAAGAGTTTTTCATCAGAAAAAACGATCTCTCGCTCTGCCGTGCCAGCCTTCAGTTCTCCAAGAAGAAGCTTTGCTCTTTCAAGTCTCTTGTGCTTTGGGGAAGGTGTGAGGTACTGTCTCTTTCTCATCTTGTAGGGGGACAACTGGAGATCGTTTTTTACGATGGTTCTCATCGAGGTCACGCTCACATTCATGTCTTTAGCCATTTGTCTTGCAGATCTCTTCGGGTTCCTCCTTACCCTCTCTCGGACAGCTTTAATCACCTTCTTTGTTCGAGCAGTGCGAGGTCTTCCGCTCCTAGGCCGGTCTTCAGATGTACCAAGTTCCTTAAATCTGTTCACAACATGGTACACGGTGGATTTAGCCACTTTCAAGAGCTTAATAATCTCTGAGTTTGTCCTTCCCGCGCAATGAAGCTGAATTATGGCCTCTCGTTTGCTCATTTTTCTGAAAGTTTAAACAAAATTATTTTAATATTTTTGTTGAAAATAATTAGATGAATAGTTAGACTAAATACTTACTTTATTCGAAAAGAGAAAACGTGATTTTAACAATATTTAATTTTAAAAACTAAAACTGGTCCAAGGATTTTCTGTTCACCCTGTATAAGAGAACCCTACTGTTAATTCGTTTGTAAACAAGTTGAAATGTTGAAGCGTGCGGGTGTGAATTTAATACTTACTCGAGGAGAAATAATTACGGCACGTGGTCCGATGGTGAGAGCTGCCGACTGTCAATGCGATGGTGTTAGGTTCGGCTGGGAAAAGGTGTATGCCTGGCCGCACTGATGTGAGTTGTGAAACAGTACTGTATGTGGATGACTATATATATATATATATATATATATATATATTTTTTTTTTTTTTTTGACAGCAGATTATTATTCAGACACGTTTGATTGAACACGATGGAGTTATTCTTTTTTCCGGTCTTAATGGATAATTTTTCAATTTGCCGTGTGGTCCTTTAATTTCAGTAGGTAACTCATACAGAATGACACCAAAAGGTTGTTTTTCGACCATATTCTTCTCGAGCGCTTTCTATCGGTGCATTCGGTTATTTTCAGAAGCGATTGTTGTTGTTTTCGTTTTCATTTCTTATGAGGCTTGCTGTAACTATATATATATTTTAAAATTTTGATTGGTTATAAAGGTGGGTGCAGGAGGGTTGGGTCGAATTATTTCTATTTTATTTTTAATTTAATTTACTCATCGCAGAGTTTATTTAGTTTCTAGTTAGGTATTAAATACTATTAGTATATTTGTCCCGGTATTAAATGAGATCCGGTTCAAAAAGGGCTGTAGTTTTTTTTATAAGTGTGGCTTCTAGTAATTTTAGTCGTCGTGTGCAGTTGTTAAGGTATCTGATTTTAGTATTGTTAGTTAAGATATTTCTAGTTGTGTTTAGTGTTGTTATTGTTTTTGATTATTAAATTGGAAGTTTTAAATTTCTTATAATATATTACTAGTTTGATCTTTTTGTTTTGGTCGGTGGGTCTGGTGTATCTTTTAATTAGGTTTGTTATTATTTTTTCGTCTATTTTGTAGTTAGTGTGTAATTGTTTTTTATAGTATAATTTGATGGTGTTATTTTTGTTAGGGTTAGGGTTTATGTTTTTATTGTGGAGTGAGTTTAAATAGAGTTTTATGTGTTTATCAATGATTTTATTGGGAATATATTAATTATTAGGGTTTGTTTTATGTTTGTTAGTTCTTTGCCGAGTTGATGCTATATTTATGCACGGCGAATCAAATTTTTTATAAAGGCAGTTTTATATTTTTCTGGGCACTCACTATGGTAATTTAAGAGTATTGCGTTATTGTTGGTAGTTTTTTTGTATGTTGAAGTTGTGTATTCAGTGGGATTGATTGAATTCATTATTACATCGAGGAATGGTATTTTGTTATTTATGTTTGGTTCGTGTGTAAATTTGAGGACAGAGTGTGTTTCTAGGTGTAGTTTAATTTTTCAATGTCTTGTATTGATTCAGCTGCAATGAATATATCGTCAAAATATCGGGCAGAGATAGTAGGTTTATTTTTTGTATCTAGGAATATTTTATTTTCGAGGTGGGTCATATAGTATTCTGAGAATGTTGGGGCTAGAGCTGATCCCATTGAGACACCATCTATTTGAATGTATATATTTCCAATTAGGGTCTGTGAAGGGAACTTGTGTGGTGCATTTTAATACTAATTTTTCTAGGGTTTGAAGTTTTATAGCTGGAGGGGGTATTGTATTGGGGTTGTATACTTGATTAATTATTATTTTAATTGTGTCATTTATAGGGGCATTAGTAAAGAAATTTTTGGCGTCAGGGGATACGGTTATGCATTTGTGGGGGAGTTTAATTTTAAAAGGTATATATATATATATTGTTTTTAAAATGCTGCATGTCTATATTAATTTTTCTTAGTACGTACATTCGGTAGTGCTCAGATATACACCGAAAACAAAAAGCCATTTGCACTGGGAATAGTCTCGTTGGAATCCGTCTGTTAATTTAGTATTAGGAGGCTTTTTTATGAGTCATATGAGGCGCACAAGCTTTATCACCTTGTGATGAAAAAGCGATTAAAAGGTAAGTGTATATATATATATATATATATATATATATATATATACATACATATATATGTATATAGTCATCCACATACAGTACTGTTTCGCTGTTTCACAGCTCATCAGTAGTGCTAAACACACACCTTCCCCCATTGTTAATTCACTGCCCGCATAGCAACAACCGTATAGCGCTACGGTTAGAAGCTCCGACTGTCGGGTTTCGGTCATGGCTTGAGGAAGTTGCTTGTCTAACTGCACTGATGAGCTGTGAACCAGCGAAACAGCATTGTATGGGGATGACTATATATATATATATATATATATATATATATATATATATATATATATATATATATATATATATAGTCTTACCCACAGAAGATAGTCTTAAGGCCGATTTTTTAAAATTCTGTCTACATAACGATATGTTTACGTGATAAATCGATTTGGAAGGAAACAAATTTCTCAAGGTTTAATTCCATTTATATTGTTATATTCAGTTAATACAATCAATGAAGAACCCAAAAAACTTCCGCTATAATGCAAACGGCAGATATTTTTAGTAACTATAATACATGGGGCTTTGTTTATTTTAATCTTATTTCTAAGATAAATAGATGGACAAGATCATGAGATTCATAAAGACATTTTAATTAAAAAATTAAACGAAAGATCTAATAACTATATCTATCTATCTATCTATCTATCTATCTATCTCTCTATATATAAAGAGAAAGAGAGAGTGAACTTGGAAACTATATTTTCAATGGTAAAACAAGCCTATCAGAATACGAAAAGCTCTAGCCGGTTAAGAGGAGCAATCTATAGAATAAATAAAAATAAGTAGTAAAGTAATATAGGCCAACAAGGATGAAAATATGGAAAACTGAGAGAAATTTTGCTGGGCTATGACATTTCGAAGTTAAATACTTCTCATCAGAAGAGGAGAGAAACCTGCATTATAGAAAGATAAGGGTAAAACGACATCACCGACTTAAAAACATTGAATGAAAAAATTGAGGGGGGCGGTATAATGGGGAATACTAAAAAACATGAAAAGAAAAAATCGAAAATTAAAGGAAAGTGGAAATAAGATAAAGAGAAAGCTATAAAATATATAATAAATCGAAGACAGAGAAATATATGCAATGAAAAAAAAAAGGTGAACTATTTAAACAAGGGTAAATAAACGAAGCTCAAGTCCTTGAGTAAGATGGTAGTACTCCGATCTAAAACGTCTCGAGAATTAATATTCGATAAACAGTTCGAAGGTAAAATAATCCCCCCAAATTCCATGGCCTTTATTTCTCCCCCGTTACTACTATCCTTATTAATTTTATATTGGAATAAAGATCTATATAACTTTGCTCCTTATCTCTTTAATTTATTCTCTCTCTTACTTTCTACCCCTCCTACTCTCTCTTTCTTGCTCTCTCTTTCTCTCTCTCTCTCTCTCTCTCTCTCTCTCTCTATATATATATATATATATATATATATATATATATATTAAATATAAGTTAATATATATATTAACTTCCAGATGCTTTATGTGCTATCCGCTTATCTCGGCATTGTTTTCAGTCGTCCTGGACTTCTTGCCACCGGACTCAAGGAGTGTTGATTTAAGAGAGGTGTGGTTGGGGATTGTACAGCTCTTTCCACACAATTAAAACGCGCAGTTGCCCCTACAGAGTGTTTCGAGACTGAATGTTTTTCAAGACTGAATGGGGCATCGATTAAATTCGATCATCTCGTAAGCTAAGGATCAAATTATTAGATATTGTGTAATATCAAGGCTAATATTAACGCCGAAGTTAAAGGCAAGGCTGAGCAGGTCTGACCAGCTGGGATATTTGCATTTAAAAGATCTGCTAAATTAATAATCTGTACGCTGGTATATATTTTTGAATTAGCGTAGGAGATAACGGTACAAAGAACCAGAATATAACAAAAATATATTTTCAGGTTTAAGCAACTGTAATGGATGGTAAAAAAGGCAGAGGTTGGGCTCTCTAGCTTGCTGTTATGGATTTAGTGGCTTAAGTGTCAGATACAGATGTAAATTCCTTGCAAAAACTATCTAGGTCACGAAAACAACAAGAACGCATAAAGATGTCCCTCGTAAATAACGCATAAGCTTGGACCGAATTAACTGAGAAAGGTATATTATATATATATATATATATATATATATATATATATATATATATATATATATATATATATAGTGTTATAATGGAATAATTCCAGGAGGAAATCCGGGTATGAGAGCTCAATGTGGTAAACAGAGCAATAACATAAAAATATAACACGGAAATTACATAATTGTCGATGCATGTTGAAATAAATTATTGCATCGACAATTATGTAATTTCCGTGTTATATATATATATATATATATATATATATATATATAACTACTTCATTTACTCACATAAACCTAATATACGAAAGTATAGATTTATGCGTAAACTTTAAGTATTTACTTCAAAAGTGCTCAATACGTAGGTAGAGCTAGTTAGTAATTTATAAAATATATATCGCGATTAAGCTACACTGAATATTCTGCGTTTCATCCACTATAGGATTCGTCAGGCTTATGCGCGAAATCTGTGGTTGCTTCTTGTTTTTATATATGTTGAGGATTTATAGTTAGCCAATCAGCTTTCTAGTATCCACCGCGCCCCTTCCTATCAGCCAATGGGCATGCATTTTATCGAACAAAGGATCTGTTTTAGAACTAGGTTAGTGGTTTAAGGTAGACGTTTTCCTTCCTTTTTTATATATAAATATACCTATGTGTACACACACACATGCACATATATATACATATATATATACATATATGTGTGATCGTTTATGTATATTCATGTTTATTTAATTTATCTATTTGTTTGTTTTCTATTGTTATTGTTAGTTTTAAAGCTATTTTGTATCGCTATCCTAGAGTAAGTTTTATTTTGTGAACACAGTTGTTTGCTATTTCTCGTCTACAGTTTAATAGATTTTGAGGTTCTTTAAAGTACAGGACAGCAAATTTTTCATGGTGGCATAATTTATATGGGTCATCTAAATGTCTGCACGTGGTAGCTTGTCTCATTATTTTCCATTCGACTACCGGCGAATGTCCGCTTTCTTTGAGTTCCCAGTATTTATTCGCTAGTGTTGTTTTTATACGGTGTTTTTTATTTTTGAATGTGCTTTTGTGGTCATAGTATCAGGTTTTGAAATCTAAGGAAGTCATGCCTATGTAATATTTCTTGTTATTCGGGTTTTCTTTCGCAAATATTGTTGCTTGATAAACTACGCTTTTTGTTAGGCATTTATTTTGGACTGGACAAAGTGTGCGGTGTCTACAATTGCATTTATCTTGTTCGTTATTAGTATTTTTATTTATGGTATGGTTGTTCTTGTCCGGGGTTGGTTTGTTATTATTATTATTATTATTATTATTATTATTATTATTATTATTATTATTATTTCTGCTAGTGTTATTTTTATTTCTGTCATGATGTCTACCTTTTTTATGGTTTATTTTGTTGTTGTTTACATTGTTTTCATTTAGTATTTTGTTATTACGTGCTTTAATTATCATCTCTAAATTTTCGCAATAACTGTAAGATAACTTCAAGGTATATTTATTGAAGATTTTGTGTAAGGGGTTGGTTGCGGGAAAGTGTTTTTCAATAAGATCTAGAAATTTCTTGCCAAGTTTTGTTTTTAACATTTGATTGTATGGGGCCGTATGTTATATATTCGTTCTTCATTGAAGTTATCCTTGAGGGGTACCAAATTGAGCTTTCGTTACATTTGAATATGTTATATAGAGTTCTTCATTTAGGGGCACATTTTACGTTTTCTATATAACATAAGAAAGATTCCGTGTGATTGTCTCTAATATAAATGGTTGTGTGTTTGATTATCATAAAGGGAATCGTGTGTGTGACATGTAATTTCTGAACCTACCTCTGTTTCTGGCTGTTGAACCATCTGGCAATTTCTCATCCTGGAGGGAGACTTGATACCTGTTTGACGAAGATTTATCACTCCAAGACGATGAAATGGTTTTATAGTTTTTATTTCACTTTCCCCAGAGGTCCTGCAGCAGGTGTAAAGTGAAATCTGCTTGTGTGGTTCTTCTTCACACACGTCAGCGTTCGTCTCCCCCCTCCCCAGTTAAGAGGGGGGAGACCACGGAAAACGTCCGTCTTCTTCAAAGCTCAAATCAAATCTCTCAGATCTAGCCAACCACGTCACACATACGTAATTTGGTCAGCTGACCTTTGGTTCTGGTAAACGTGTCTACCTCCACGTTTACTCACCTCTCTCTCTCTCTCTCTCTCCCTTCTCTATTCTCTTATAGAGACACAGAGAAAGAAAATAGAAAGAGTAAGAAAGCCAGAGAGGAGGGGGAGATGCTCGTTAACATTCCTCCACCCCTTTTTTATCAAAATGTATGGCTTGATAACTAACTAACTAAAAAAAAATAATTATGTCCGAAGTACATCTTTATTTTTTCACTTTCCGGACTCACCCCTTTTCCAAGAAAGATCAGGCACCAGTACTCTTCTACTACACTATCAACCCTTCTGCTGATTCTCGAAAGTCTCTCCTCGACATTAACTTGCTTCCAAGTTAGACAAAGATACAGCTTTGCAGATATACATCTTGTCTAGGCGGTCGCATTGTTGGATATTTTCCACTGACTCTGCTCTTTATTTGGACCACTTGGCCAAACAAATGGAAACTCCATTTTCGATCACTTTTTCGAAATGGGGCCAGCATATCGCAATTACGACCAGAACGTCGGATGCTCCATGTTGGCGGTAGCTTTATCGTATGGGGACTCGAACCCCAGACCCTCAGATTAAAAGTCTGATGCTCTACCGACCCAACCATCCCACTCGCGTTCTCGACTTTCAGCATAGGCCTAAGTCCCAGTTTTTTTCCTTTACTGTAATGCCCTGACGTCTTTCTCTGAGTGGTCCTATTACTGGAGCTTTGTTCTATTCTATCTACTACTTCGGGACTTCACAAAGCTCTTCTACTAACTCCCTTGGTTGGTCTAAGCCAAGATACGCCTTCACACTGATTCACTCGGAGCCTGTTTGAGTTCCTGGAACCCGACAAGAGACGGAATCATCACTTCCTATGCGCCAAAGCTTACTTGCGCATCGATTTCTAACTAAGTAGCTTTCCCTTTGTGATTTTTCCGCATTCCCAGCAAGTCCCAAGATTCCAACCCAGATATCCCTCACACATTCCTCTAAAAAAATAAAAAAAAATAATAAGGCTCTATCTTGTCCCTTACGTAATCTGCATCTTTCCCTTTCTTCTATCTCCCCGTGATTAGGCTTGGTACCGACTGTCCAGTCGCTCCGTACCCTGAGGAATTATCGCGACCTCGCACGCCAGACCTTTGTTGGACAAGACTTATTGCCGTTGCTTGGGCCTACGTGGCATCTTCCAACTCACTGGAACCACTAGTATTGTTTTAACAGGGTACTCATTACTCTAAAATAGTATTTCCCCTGCCAAATTTTCTAATTTGTGACAATACCGTGGCTTATAAAAAAATAAAACAACAGAAAAAACTGCTTTCTACAGCCTAATCGCCTTGTAATTCTCATGAAAACAATGCAACTACGCGCTAAACGTCCCTAAAATATAACTAAACCAACCAAATCTATTCCAAAATAATTTAATTTAATAATACCAATTAAATTCACCCAGCATGGTTTTTTTTTTTTTTAAATTTTGGTACCTTTAATTCACAATAGGGTAACATTTTATTTTCCTAAGTACTTGCATACATATTTCATTCATCTTCTCTTGAGCGATTCGTAACATAATGGCCACGTCAGCCATTGCACCCCCTCTACCCCTTACGCCATGTCAGAGGGCATTTCATTTGCTCTCTGAAGTTGATTACAACTAGATCCGCTCACGCTGGACAGAATACATTCCGTTTACTGCTATGTCAGAAAAAACTTTCTTTTTTTTCCAAAGTCGGTAAGCGCAACCTGCCTTGAAGACACATAGCTTCACGGAAAACATCGGAATTCTTTTTCTTCTATTTTTAATTTTATTATAGTTGTTGGTGTTTTGTTGCTTATATTTGATATCGATATTTTTGTATCCACTATTTTTTAGGGCTGTTTCGTAGATATTGGTTGACCTGTTAAATGCATTTTCATCGCTTGAATTATTACTGAGTCTACTTACGATCGAGTTAGGAATGTGTTTTATAATTGATGGTGGGTGGTTGGACTTAGGGTTTACGTAAATGCAGTAGCGTTATCTTTTAAGTATGGTTCATATGTGTTTTTATCTAAGTTTAACGTGACGTCCAGGAAGTTTGTTATTTTTATGTTAGCTGATACGTCCGCTTTTAGGCCTAATTTTTTCATTTCTTTGTGCATGATTTTCTTAAAGTTTTCTCCCTTGACTTTGATGACCCATGTAAATTATGCCTCCATGAAAAATTTGCTTTCCTGTACTTTAAAGAACCTTAAAATCTATTAAACTGTAGACGAGAAATAGCAAACAACTGTGTTCACAAAATAAAACTTACTCTAGGATAGCGATACAAAATAGCTTTAAAACTAACAATAACAATAGAAAACAAACAAATAAATAAATTAAATAAACATGAATATACATAAACGATCACACATATGTATATATATATATATATATATATATATATATATATATATGTATATATGTGCATGTGTGTGTGTACACATAGGTATATTTATATATAAAAAAAGGAAGGAAAACGTCTACCTTAAACCACTAACCTAGTTCTAAAACAGATCCTTTGTTCGATAAAATGCATGCCCATTGGCTGATAGGAAGGAGCGCGGTGGATACTAGAAAGCTGATTGGCTAACTATAAATCCTCAACATATATAAAAACAAGAAGCAACCACAGATTTCGTGCATAAGCCTGACGAATCCTATAGTGGATGAAACGCAGAATATTCAGTGTAGCTTAATCGCCATATATATTTTATAAATTACTATATATATATATATATTAAATAAGGGGTTGGTCACCAACAATGTGTTTTTTTAACATTATTTTATTATTCCGTGTCTTGGTTTTTCATTGAAAATTATGTTTAGATCATTGTAATAATGTTTTTAAATCATTGAAATCGTTTTTAACGCCTTTCAGACGTTCTATGAAGCGTCCTCCTCAGAAATTATTTAAAAAACTTAGAATATATTCAAGATGTTTTAAAGATGTAAAAGAACATTTTCGTAGTTCATTTGAAATGTTTCCGAGATGTGGAAACGTGTAAACGAATCTACTTTTCATTTCCTAGTGTGGGGAAGATCTCGTTCCCCAGAGGGGAGGGACCATTTGGAGGGGTATAGGTATGGGAGGAGGGATGATAGAAGGGATGATAGTTATCTCAGTCATGAGAGATTTCTCCTCCACTGACTGAGTGGGAAGCGAGGTGTTGGAACAGATACTACACTATAGTTCTAGGCGCTTCCTAGTGTTGTTGGTTTCGAGGTTAAGTAGGACTGGTATTGTTCAGTGTGTTGTATTAGAGACAAGGGTGTTATGTCTGTGTGTGGTTGTATGCGTGCGCCCGCGCGCGTCCGCGTGTTTGTATGTGTAGGTTCTGATTTATGTGTGGGTGTGTATATGTATATGTATGTGAATGCGAGTGTGCCTTGCATTTCATGTTTTTGTGTAGGCTCTGTTTAGTTCGGGACTGAATCTTGTTATGAAGTTTTTTTCCCTTGTAAGCAATAAAAATAATTGTCTGTTTTGAAGATTGGCATTATTTTGAAGCTATTTCCACTGCATGTGTGTACGTGTTTTGAAACATAGAGGTGTCTATTATCTGCAATTTTGATGTTGCTCTTATGTAAGGCCACTCTATTGCTGAAATTTTTGGTGGCGCATATGTATGATTTATTGCATGCTTAGTGATGTGTTTTAAGTTTTTGGGTTGGCGTTTGCTTTTTATTATTTTTGTTGTTTTAAGTATGATGTGTAGATTGTCGTTCTGATTGAGGAGGATAAGAACGACATTATTGATTGCTTCAAGAGTTGCAACAATTTAAAATTTTATTTCCAGGTTTATGTATTTTAATCTGAAGTTTTATCTCTTTTAATTTAAATTTGATATTTTTATTTTGAAGTTGATCTCTTCTAATTTGAATGTGATTTGTTTTAATTCAAACTTCAATTCGATATTATCAATTTTAAGATTGTCTCATTGATTTAAAGATCAAATTTAATTTGCAATGGATATCTTTTTCATTTTTAAGATCTTTTACATTTGATGTTAATCTCTTTTAATTTGAAGTATGTCGGTCCATTTAATTTGAACTTAATATATTAAAAAATTAGATTTGATATTTTTATTTGAAAATGATTTCTTTTTATTTGAAGTTGATCTATTTTTACTTAAACTTGATTTTTTTTATGTTGAAGTTCAGTTCTTTTAATTTAACGTAAATACACTGTATCATCCAGCACGAAACAAATAACCGTTGCTACTTTGCGACTATGGTATTTTTAAATTTCAAAAATCACGAGACCAAAAAGAAGACATAAAATGATGTCTGTGTAGAGCACAAAAATTAATCATTCGACAAATAATACAATCCCAAACCAAGAAAATTAAAACCCACCTATTAGACATGTTTTATATAAAAGAACTTTTATATTATAAAATTATAATTGTCTTTCTTTAAGCAATTGTTTTCAATCGTTGGCGGGAGAATATTGACTATTAATTACTGCGATGTTATTTTGAGCGGAAATATTGCTAGGATTTCGTATAGATCAAGTTTCTCTCTTCCTCTCTCTCTCTCTCTCTCTCTGTTTCTATGATTTTTTAAATTAATATTTGCGAGTCAAATAACAAGATTGCAGAGAAAACAGCAATAGATTTGCGTTACCATTTGTAGCTCCAAATTACCCCCATATATTTGAGCAATATGTTTATATATATATATATATATATATATATATATATATATATATATATATATATATATATATATATATATAAAGCTGAATGTCTGTGTGTGTATGTGTGTGTGTCTGGTCACAAATAGGCTCCTATATGGTTGACTATTTTAAAAAACTGATTACATATAATGATAGAAGGTGTATCGAGACACAGGAATGGGTATGTTTGATCTGGCAGAACAGTGGTTCATTAAAATTGCGCCTGGTCCACAAAGTATAGAAATAAAAAATTTAAAAATTAAAAAAAAAACGTTTACAAGTGGTTTTGATATAGATGTACATAAGAATACTTTGATAAGTATGTTTTAACTTAAATAGGGATGGTATAATAAAATTGTGGGGTCCACGTTCGCGCCTGGCCTCCATAGAATGGAAATAGACACAAACTTTAATAAAGACTTTTCATATCTATCTGTGTAAGTATACTCATAGTATAATTATGTTTCAGTTTGAAGAAATATGGTATAATAAAATTATGGGGTGTTCGTTCGCACCTGACCTCCATAGAATGGAAATATATCACAAAGTTTAACAAGGTTTTTTTAATATAGATCCACAGACTATTGTTATAGGTGTTTCAGTGTGAACAGGTATGGTATAATAAATTATGGGGTTTATCTATTTTTACTTTCATCATATTTTGCTTTGGTTTTGATACCTCCAAATTTACAACCCTTCCTTTTCATAACCTATCATACTTTCATAAATCAGAGTCCATTTTCTGTAGGCTGTTTTTGAACCCAGTCAACGACGGGTACTTTTGCTAATATATATATATATATATGAAAGTATCGCAGATTTTGATTTGTAAGCATGATGATTAGTTTTCTTACATCTTACATCTGCTATATCTATAGCGGATGAGATAGAATTTCGTAGTCCAATTGGTTCATCTCTTGCTGGGTCGGTTTAGGAACGTGCGATCGAGCATTGTCGTAGATAAGAATTGAGTCTTTTCTGTTGATGTCGAAGTTTCTGATACATTTTATTCTTCTTCGCCGTAATGGTTTCGTACGCATTCCACAAACTGTAATGAATGAGGCCGGTTGCAGACCACCAAACAGTCAGCATGACCTTTTTTTGGTGCAACTCTGGCCTCGAGATATGTCGTGGAGCTTCATCAACGTCTAAGCACTGAGATGAGTGTTAACGTTTGGCGTAAAGGACCCACCTTTAATCGCAAGTCATAACCCGGTCGAGAAACGGGTCGTTCTTGTTGCGTAAAAGAAAGGAAGATGACACTTTATGACGGCGTTTCTTTTGGTTGTCATTGACTTCGTGAGGCACCCGTTTATCAAGTTTTTTTGTCTTTCCAATCTTTCTTAAGTGGTTGGAAATCGTCGTATATGTGACGTCTAATTCAGAAGCAAGTTCTAGAATAGTAGTGAGTAGATTGGCTTCAACTAAGGCTCTTAATTAATCGTTGTCAACATCCGATGGGCGACCACTACACTAATCATCATCAAGAATCTCTTCGTCGTCATTAAATTTCTTAAACCACCATTGTGCTGTGCATTCAGTAGTGGTTCCTGGGCCAAACGCTTTCTTGATATCGTGAGCTATTTCAGCAGCCTATCGGTCTCGCTTGAATTTAAATAAGAGAATTGCGCAAATTTATTTTTTCCATCTTGTATTCAACGTTTGGAAAAGAAGACATAATTGCTTTAAAATAATTGTAATTTAAACGATTGGATGAAGGGAAAAACGCTATTAACGCGTGGGGATCCTTAAAGCGATTATGAAGGTTACTTTTGGGGAAAATATTTTGAAAGCCATCCCCATTAAACAAAATCAGGTGTCCATTCCGGAAGCCATTCTTAACATGAGAAGCTTAGGGGTTAGGCAACAACAACCGTGCTTTAATTTTTTACAGGGGGCATGCTTCCATCGAACAACAACGACTGGCGGGCGCTGCTCGTTATAAATGGATATATAAGTTATCATTATTATACATGTATTATTATACATGTATTATTATTATTATTATTATTATTATTATTATTATTATTTATAAATACAAACATGTATATAAAAGTAAGCATTATCATACATATATTACTTTATTATTATAAAAATATACATGCATATAAAAGTTATTATGATTATAAATATATAAATAAATATATATTACTTTCATTATCATAAAAATAAACGCGTATTATAGCCATGTTTATATTATAACTAGCATTTCAGGCCGGCGTTGCCCGGGTGTTTGGATGTGTATGTTGAGAAAAAAAAAGTGGTAGTAGGAAGGCAGGCTTGAACCCGTACCGCAAAGGAGAAAAAGAACGGGGTAAAACCTAACGTTTATGCTGTTACGACCACCGCAAAACCGGAAACGACATTTTTTTAAATTAAGGCTAGACAAACTAAAGAAGAGGATAACTTTAAAAATATCGGCGAAAAAAGTGCCCCCCCCCCCGTAGAAAAGTGCCTAGTTGAAGGGGAAGATATTAATATTTTTAGCCAATTTTTCGATATTTGTCGTATAAAAGGTCGGACTTTAAAACAATACTGATCTTGGTAAAATCTGTCGCCTCTATTGAAAGTTCAAGGCAGACATGCAAACAGACATACACACATGCATTTATATATTGGTAACTAAAAATTTTCGACCCAAACTGATGAAAAAGCTTGCGCTATCTCTGAATACCCTTTATGTAAAATTTTAAATATTTAGACCAGTCTGAGTAATTTGGAAGAGACTACAGAGGTCAATTTTTTAAAATTTGACCCCTATTATGACCCCTTAATATTTATTGTGTTGGGCTCAAGTAAAGTTATTAAATTAGATCCATGTCCAAGGAACCTATATCTAAAATTTCAAGTGCGTAGACCCTAAATTGTCGGAGGGGTTTGGTAGAGTTCTCAAAGGTCAAATCCTTGAACTTTATCACCAAATTTCTGGCCAAAAATCTATCACGTCGATTTTCCCAAATCTCAGTACCCTGTATATCAAATTTCGAGTCTGTAGACTAAAAATTGACAGAGTTATTGAGTAAGGAAATGTACACAGACACAGACACACACACAGACACGTTCACTTATATATATATATATATATATATATATATATATATATTTATATATATAGATAATAAAAAATATATATACAATAAATATAAAAAAGTTCATATTAATAATTATTATAAGAATATATGTAGAATAATTTTTGCATACATGTTTACATTTAAATTAATAAAAATGCTGCATGTGTAATAACAATAACTTTTATATTCGTATTTATATTAATAATGATAAAAATAATATATGTATAATAATAATAATAACCATTATACCCATGTTCATATTTATAAGTATAAAAATAATATATGTATAATAAAGATAACTTTTGTATGCATGATAATATTTATAATAATAAAATAATATATGTATAAAAATGATAACTATTATATACATGGTTACTTTTATAATAATAAAAAGAATATATGTTAAATTATTATAACTTCTATATTCATTTTTATATTTGAAATAATAAAATGAATATATGCATAATAATGATAACTTTTATTTTTGTATTAATATTTATATTTATAAAAATAATATACGTATAATAATGATTACTATTATATATGTGCATATATTATAATAAAAAATATATGCATAATAATAACTTTTTCTATCGATGTTTATATTTATAACAATGAAAATATTATATGATGATATTTTTTATATGCATGCTTTACAAGTTGGATAATATTTACATTCTTCTTGTCTGTCATGATGATAATGATTATTATTTCATATAGAGAAAATATAAGACTTAAGCGATTATGATTTATTTGGTCGTTGCAGGTAAGATGCTGTTGAGTAAGAGACGTCTGGCTGCGATTAGTTTAGTGGTTATTTTATTGCAATTTTTTTAAATTATCAATAATAAACTAAAAGACCTCTGTACTTAAATATATTGTTTATTATTTACTGCAAGCATATTGATAGGGCAGAGAGAAGATAATGAAAAAGAAAGAGAAAGTCTGAGAATTACATTTAAAACATAAGTTCATTTTAGTCTCTACGAATTCTCTCCCTTCTCAGCGAGCTGATTGGTACGTCTGTTTGTGTATCTTCCGTATCCATGCGTCAAATTTAAACTCTTAGATTCTTAGCAAATTACGTCTTCTTATTTTCCTCCAATACATCACTTTAATTTATAATTAAATATCTAGGCCGTTTTTATAGAGAAATCATTTTGACAAAGACATGTGGTGACAAATGCAAGAATCAACACAAAATAATTATCAAATGGACAATTATGAACCTGACACCTGCATGGGTTGAAACAACAAACTAGATCAATTGTAAAAAAAAGTAGATAAGTAAAGTATATGATATTTGAAAGGTCATTTTCGACAAAAAATTTGCACAGGTGTAATCAAGTCAACCCAAAGTCAGATCAATTCAGTGAAACGACAATGGTCGAATAAAACGCCTTTGGTGTATTACTAGAGTGAGAATGCCGTTCTAAGGGGGCGTTCCAGATGATTACGAATGGTAATATAATAACACCTGAACAGGATATTGTTGCTGGTTGATGATTTGAGCTTGAGAAGAATCAACCCACCGAATCCTCATGTGTGCATCTCATTGCTTACAACCAACCATCTATCACTATCACCTACAAAAAATATATTGCTATATTTTCAGTGTGTCAGTATTCTTTTAAACACAACAGAAATATAAAAATTACACCACTCTAGTTAAAATTGCACATTTTATTAATAGAGTAACGTGTTTTCTACATTTACACAATGCGTATAAAGTTACAATTTCACTCTGTGCATAAAGTTACACTTTCGCATGTGGTTACAATTGCGTATAAAGTTACAATTTCAATCGATTTGAATTGTGTTGATGGTATCGCTGTTCTCCGGTAGTCAGAAAAGAGATCACATAAAGACTGTAAATATCCTGAATAAATGAGTTTCTTTGAACTGACAGAATTCGAACTCGACATGTTTCGCATATTTTCGTTATGATGGTTTATAACGAGTAAAATCTTTGTTTAGATGTATGAATAACGCGTACAGAAATATGTCAGCAAGTTGAAATGCAAAACGTTCATTTCAACTTGCTGACATATTTCTATTATTTTTCCGTAACTTGAAATGATTCAATTTTAAATCCTTTTATATATATATATATATATATATATATATATATATATATATATATATATATATATATATATATATATGTCGATAGCTTAAACGGTAAGGAACGCGGTTATAGCACTAAAAATTGTGGTTTCGATTCTAACTGATGGCACCCAAGAATTTTCTTGAAACTTTTCAAATCAGTACTTTATCTCTCTCTCTCTCTCTATCTCTCTCTTTCTCTCTCTCCCTCTCTATATCTATATATATATATTTGTATATATATATACATATATATATATATATATATATATATATATATATATATATATATATATATATACAATTATATTATCAAAGAATATATCTTTAGCAAAGCAAAACTTATCCAAATACGAAATGCTCAAAAATATTAAGAGGGGCAAAGAAATATATTAAATGAAAGATGAGGAATAAAAGTTATGTTTAAATGTTATAATGAAAATCTGTCCAATATAACTAAATATAAAATCCAAATACAGCTGGCGTAATAGCCTCAACATAGATGTGATGTAATTTCATTTATATATAAAAATATATATCTGTAGTTCACTACTGGGTTATATATATATATATATATATATATATATATATATATATAATAAAGCTGTATGCAAATTGAATACAAACATCATTGATGCAGTCTTCTTTACGTAACAGTCTTTTTCTACAGTCTCTTGTTGATACGTACAATATTTCAGTATTATTTGGATGTAGTGCATTGTGCATGGTCATTAGTTTCCTAGTCGTCTGGCATAAATGCCTGAATTCTTTTTTTGTAATGACATAAATGGTTCAAATTATTTTATTGGCTATACTGCCCAGGTGATAATTCTTTGTATCAGATATCTATTATATAATTTGCTTTCTGAAAGTTTCTATTCTTTTCATAGACTATTTTTGATCTTCTCTTTCATTTGTTGATTTGATTGCCTTCTTCCAGATCTATCATGCATTTATAGGTATCATGTTCAAGTAACCTTATCTTTTCTTCCTTATTATTATTATTATTATTATTTACTCACAAGGAGTTCTCACATGTCATCATAAGTGATTACATGCTGATAATTACTGGAGGTGTTCTCTGAGTTCTTAGCGACAAATGTCTCCAGATTTCCAGTAATTTCCGTATCTTCGATAACCGTTGAAAATGACTGTGTGTCATCTCAGCAGCCGTTTATCATTGATTTCTCAATAGCAATGATCATTGTCTTCTCTGGGATTTATGTAACAGTAAACACCCTTAAGTTCCGCACTCTTATAGTGCAGATCTGGTTAATGATCTCCCCCTGTCTCCCAAACCCACTTAATCCTTCACTACTGGTATCATAATTTTCTTAGGAATATATAGTGTATTCCTAAGAAATTTCTTCACCTTTAGTCTCTTTAGGTTAATGTGATAATGTTCTTTCTATATTTCTGTTCCCTTTCTATTGTAATCTTCATTTGACTTCGGTACGAATAGAGTAGCACCCATTCCAAACCATAAATCAAACCTACAACCATCTAGTTACTAGTCGGCAGTTCTACCGACTGGTCCATCGGATCGGTACTGGCAAATGGTATCATTAAATGTCTATCTATAAAAACATTTGACAGCCGCTTTTAAAGTGCCCTATTTGTTTGTTTATTTACAAACAAAAAAGCTTCGCGTTCCACTAAGCAAGCAGCGAATGAAATCATTTCATGCTTGCTTATGGTTGTAGAAAAAGTGTATGTTTAAAACAATAAAACAATCAACAATTGTAGAGTTTTCCGACTTTTATCATGTTTTAATATTTTTAAATATATATATGCATATAGATAGTTTTGAAAATATGTATGGCACACGACACATCATCAATTCAATGCAATACTATGATGCTATGCTATGCTATGCTCTCTCCCGCTCTTTTTCTCTCTCTCTCTCTCTATATATATATATATATATATATATATATGTATGGATGTGTACGCATAGAGAAAGATAAAGAGAAGAATAGAAAAAGAAAGTGATAGAGAAAGAAAGTTATGAAAATATATGTAAATTAAGCTACACAACAAAATCTTTCATCCCCATATGGACCGTCAGTATTTTCATAACTTACTACGTATCTCTACTCACGCATTGAGCACTTTTTAAGTAAATATTGAAGATCAATGCATGAAATATTATATCTACTCAAAACATTTTATTATAATATATAAATAATAATAATAATAATAATAATAATAATAATAATAATAATAATAATAATAATAGTAATAATAATAATAATATATGTTTTTTTTTATTCAATTTTCACCCCAAACAAGGCGCAGTGCCACTTTGAAGCAGGGGGCTACTATCAGGGACTTAATTATCAGGGTCATTATGAAGAGAGATGAGTAGAAAGATGTTTCTTCACATTACACTTGAACTTCTGCATATCAATACAGTTGGGAAAGCAGAATCCCGGAAAGGAGTTCCAAAGACCTGCAGTTCTGGGGAAGAAACTATTGGAATAAAAGGCTTTCTTGCACCTAGGGATCTCTAAGAGACATAGTAGTTTGTCGGGTTTGTCGGGGGTAGTTACGTCGAGGAGGTGCAAGTGTTTGCAGTTCGTCAGAGCATTCACCATTAAAGTATTTGTAGAACAGGCAGAGGGATGCAACATCTCATCGATGGGACAGAGGCTGAAGCCTAGATGACAGTTCAGGACCTATCAGGTTGGCGACTCTCTTTTGAACCCTGTCCAGGAGCGAGAGACAAGCAGCAGATGCACCAGCCCAAATGTGACAACAGTACTCCATACATGTGTGTATGCGTGTGTGTGTGTATCAATTATATTTAGAGCGAAAACTCCGGAAATTGTTTTCGTTCTACATGTACTTATTAGCGTTATTACTTTCGATCATGCTTGCTGAATCCTTTGTATTAATGCTTTACTTTCGTGGATTTTCATCATCCCACCTTGGAAGCAAAATTAATTAGCTCAAGTATGCATTCAAGTTAAAAGATGTAAAAGAAAACAAAGTCTTGGTAAACAAAGAACTTTTCATCTTTTTTATTTCTTTCATTCATTATTGCCTTTAAAAAAATGAAGGATAAAGAATCAGCACCAGTTTTCTCAGTTAAAACTTATTTGCCCTTATTACATTTTCTACTTACTGAAATAACAAAATGTAGTATATGTTTTACTGTATTTTGCTTTTAAACGATGACCGTGGTGTTTCTAAAAGACCATTCAATCGTTTATATAGCACCTTCTTGATATTACAGTTCTTAATTTTTGAGATGATGTATGAATGTTTCTATTATTTCTTTATTCTTACTTTCTCTCTCCGTTTCATCTCATATCAGCTATAATGATAACATATCAAAAATTTTTTTAAAATACATCTGGTTAAAAACGGATAACACGACTCATACATTATTAACTATACTAAAACCAGCAACCTCTTAGTTCCATAATTCTTATATTTCTAAGATCTTACAATTGGTTGATGGGTTTAATTAAAACGTTAATCATAAGTTAGAAATAATACCTTCTAGGGTTTCTTGATAATTTAATTATCTTCATAATTCGTGTAAACTTACTTCTAACTAGGTCAAAAAATTCGAAACCCGTGAGTGCAGAGGTAACTCTCTTATTTTTCTTGTTTTCCTGCCAAAACATGGCGACTTTTACATCTGACGAAAGTCGAAGGTTACACAGAACGGAACGTTAGTCAAATAACACTCAAGATGAGAACAATTGCCCAATTAATGCAAATGATATAAATAGCACTCCATTAGGCACTTTCCCCCCTTTTGGTATATTGTTTAATATCTTTAATATTGACCTGGATCCCTTTTCTTGTGTAGATTATATAGTAATATATAGGTAAAATCCAAAGTAATACAGGTAAAGACCCAGATAAAGCCAAATACCGTGACCATAAAATTAAAATTCAATGTCTCAACAAGATGTTGGAATAGACACAGCAAAACTAGCTCACATGGAAAGTACTGCATTCGGCTCTTAAACTCTTTGTGTAAGCTAACAGCTTTCCAAGTTTCATTTCAGTATTGAACAAGATCAATGTATCTATCCCTTCAAGTTTCATGACGCGTTTGAGTTCATTGGATGTCAATAACTTGCCAGATTCGCTATGAAGTTCTCTAAGTTTGAGAAGGGCTGTCGTAATTAGCTCCTCCACATTCGAATCAGCGTTCGTTGAGCCATGACAGCCTTCCCAATTCCGTGTCGTAGAAATTTGTCCAGATTTGTCGGAAAGTATTACAGTTTTGGTTGTTCATCGACATGGGTAAAACTGTTACTTTGCATACTGCCACTTTCTTTTCCAGCGGGAGCAACAGCTCACTCGAGGGCAAGGACCTTGCTTAAAAATAGGTTTTCCAGGCTGCGAGATTAAACCCAATATAAGTACTTGTCCTCCGTCTGCTAGACTGTCCAGAAAGGTGAAGCGATTCGCAGATTAATTCACCAATCTATTTATACTAGCTCAGAGATTTGCACCAAGATTGGTTCCAATAAAAATAGCTAACCAAGTAATTCATTAATGATAGGAAAAGAAGAGGAATACCAAAAATGAACTAGAACCAAACAATTGAGAGAGATTTACCAGAAACAAGTACAAGCTGTTGATCTAGTTACATTTCAAAATGCAAGAGATCCCCAAAACCGCAGACTTAACGATTCTTTTAAGACTTTCTTGGCTTGCTTTTTTTCAGCTAACTTAGCAAAAAAAAACTCCAAAAAGACAATATTTTATATCACAATTTGCCTAGCAGAAAAGTTAGTTTCAACATTTGGCATAGTTTAGAGACCTAAGTCCAATCCACTGTTACCAGCGCAGTATATGGTGCTCCTCAGAACCACATACGATAATCACACATTGATGAATGTACATAGGGCCGTCTCTGTAACTGTTACTTAGGATAATCTTAGGTAACTTTATCTCTGTTAACCATTAAAAGGACCTGACTGGGCAAAGAAGAGATGATGGTGGAAATTTAGTAATCGACAGACCTATCTCCCAAATGTGCTGAAATCGACTGCATCGGCTTCATAAACGTTTAACAGGCGCATGTGAATTTTGATCGGTTCATTTTTTCTGCAGGGAGAAATTCAATGACGCATTTCTGCTTCTGATGCATGCCCATAAGGTTGCTATCTTAGAGTCTCACACTGTCAATATTTGCAATAGAAAGATGGAAAGATGCAGATTTAAGGCCATGAATGCATAAGATTTGAGGATATATATATATATATATATATATATAAACGAGATTGTGTATATAACTTTGCTGTTACGAGATAGCAACTAAATAAGAAATACAGTGAGTCTATTACTCTCATATCCACTTTGAGGTAAAATGATTGCACCTGCCAATGTCATATCTGTGAAAAAATAGAATCTGTCCGCGGTGTTTATATTAGTTCACACCGTGAAAAAATTAAGACAAACATGGTTAATAAATTAAAACTTTTATAGAATAACTAGACTATCGGTGACCCGTTGGGTCACTATGTTATATTAGCTATGGAATTAATGTATGAGCGTGACACCTGTGATGTAAAGAAAATAGGTTTTTGTGACATAACAGAAACATTTCTATGAAATAGTTTTTTGTGACATAACAGAAACATTTCTATAAAAGTATATTAAAATAAAAAAAGAATATAGATAGACTTCTAAGAGTCGTTCTGTTTATAATAGTTTATTTATGAAAAACACTTACTGCCATTGAATTATAAGTGGTTTGCCATACTTATAGGTAAATGTGCACTCACCAGATACCATAATACTTAAAGTTATATTCAAATTTTGATATATCTTTTAATTTAAACGTGAAAAAAAAACAATTGGGACACTGAAAACGTACACAGTAAAACAATTAGTTTTATTGTTGCGTTGATTACTTATTTGTAACGCAAATTAAAAAGAAACAACATATTTTCGGGGTTATTTATTTATGTTGGTAGTGTAGAAGAAAATGTATAAATGTTTTTTTAAGAAAGGTGTATTAAAAATGTAGAATAAATTTAAAAAAATGAAGGCGGTGGGTAAATCGCCGTTGTAAACTGCTCTTATGGCTGTCAACGGGTTAAAGTAGATTTATTTGTAAGAAAATTGCGTTAAAATAACTTAAACGTAACACGGAAATGAACGATGTAAAAATAAATGCAGAAATGATTAACAATTGTCTATTTAGATAATGTACACGCGAAAAAAAAAACAATTGGGACATTGAAAACGTACACATTAAAACAATACGTTTTATTGTCGCGTTGATTATTTGTTTATGTACGCGTGCCCAACCTGAAATTGTTTACCAGATGTTAGGTTACAACACCCGTTACAAGGTCATTTGAGTTTTATAATTATATAGATTAAACTCTGAATGAAATGAGTTCAAACAAATAAAACAGAAAAAAGCAAACATCAAGACATATACTGTTACTAGTGAATATACAATTTATTTGTATTTCGATTAATCAAGTTTTTTTTACTTTTGTTTGGTTGTTTGTTGTCCGATATATCATACATTTTCAGGTTATTTAATGCCGGATCTAGTAATTTGGGAAAAAAGAAGTTTTTATGCTTCGAGTATCTTAAGATATTTATTCCTAGTGTTTCCTTTGTTCGATTTGCAGAGAAAGAGTATTGTTTTTATTTTTGACTTTGCAGAATATGATTGAGCTTTGCAAAGGATATAGAATAAAAAATAACATCAATGCTTGCCGCATTTAATTTAGGAAGCTGATATCTTCAAACAGTCTGATGTGGTAGTACCCGATCGGGTTTTGTAAGTGTAACTTTTTCTATATAATTTAGAAAGACATTGTATTTATTGTTAATTCTTTAATATTGGTTGGTAATAAACGCAATATTTAATTGATTATTATTCTGAGTTATTAGTTGCTTAAGTGCAGTATCCCCTAATGGTGTTGCTGCATTGCTTTTATTGTATAAACCGTGCATAATCTTCAGAAACGCTGGAACCAGCACAAGTCATCGGAAGTTATTCACCAACGTACACAAAAAGCAACGGAAATAGAATTGTTAATCAAGATGAAGGGGACAAAAAATAAACGGATATAAACTTAGAGGAATGTATGACAGTTATAAACAGTTTACAGATAATATTTGGTTTGCGATGATAGAGGACAGTTTTGAGGACAGTTGCGAGTTGAAGGCAATAGAGCGAGATAAAATGACATAAACCGACAGCAAATAGACAATGTAGATGCGGACCTTACTGTTTAAAGGGTCAATGGCATCACTCTACCCTCCAAAGTGCAATGATATTTGACAGCATTCCAAATGGTTATATTGCTTCATGAAACAACTCTTTACCATAAGCACATCTTAATTTAACCTTTTCACTACTAATGGGGTATATTTGTCCTATGAATTATTTTAAAATACTAAAACAAATTTTCTTCCGATAAAATCACTTGTGATGGAACTATGGAACTAATCAAGGTTATAATGAAAGGTGTTCTTGCCAGCCGTACGATGATACCAATTTTCGCGCGAAATTGTTGTTCAGTGCGCAAGTCTACAAAGTGAAAAAGATCCTACGATCGACTTCTCAAAGTTGCTGTCACGATGTCAAATATTGGTATCCATATGTCAGTAAAAGGAAACCAGGGAAATATGTATGTTAGATGTGATTTTAAGAAAAAGGAAAAGATAACTCAGTACATTCTGCAAAAAATGGAGCATTCCTTTTACGAATTGATGGATATGAAATTTATCATACATAGAGTGTCCTCACGTGATCTGTCAGTAGAAAAAGGAAAACTGCAATTTCTATGCAAATGTTTCGATTTATTAGTTCAAAGCTCAGTGGAGAAGAAAGAGGCAATTTCATGGTCATTTTTTTGCTGGCTAAAGAATATTATTAACTTTATAAAATAAAATTATTTAAGAAAGGTTATTTCATATCTTTTTTTCATTCAAAAGTATTACTTTTATGACAAATATTATCTGTTTGCACACTCATGTCTCAGATTCGAGTTAAAATGAATTATCAAAACATATATATTATAGTTTTATTTCCATAATTTATTGCATATGTTAAATACTAGTCGGACTGATTGGACCCAGATTTTTGTTACTTGAAATACTGTTGGTATCTTTTTGAACCATGCCTGAAAATCATATTTAACAATTATAATAGCAAATAACATGATGAAGAGGTTTATGGATATCATATGAATCAGGAAATATGTTTAAAAAACAAATGCATATTGTGCAGAAGTCTATATAAAAGGGTTAATTAAAAGTAATTTTAAGTTATATGCCCGGTAAAACTTCACATTTAGCGGTGAAAATGCTATATAAAACTTTAATGCCACATGTTTTTTTTTAAATGTCTAGAAGCATGTCAAATGTTTATCCAAATTAACCCAGAGCGCTCTTTCCTTCCTTGACAGATTACAAAATCGCCAAAATACCGTTAATTTCATGAAAGGTTCTCGATTTAGCTCCAGTCTGTGGTTTCTCCTTTTAAGATATTCACAGCAACAACTCATCCCCTATCACAACTAATAAAGGCTTTCTTTATTCTATACAGGTGCCTGTCGTCAGTTAGAATTGCTGTGGATAGATTTCTTTGCAAATAAATAAATAAATAAATAAATAATAATAATAATAATAATAATAATAATAATAATAATAATAATAATTCTCCACATATGGAACATATTACCGCGATTTTATTTCCTGCTGATAATAATTTGGTTGTCTTCAAAGTTAATGTAAACAAATTCTTGTATGGACTTTCCCAAAGGTAATCCAACTCAGTTCATACCATAGTACTCTCGTGGTATTTTAAAAAACCTTTTGCTTAAAACCATTCCCGTTTTATTAACGCATATCATCGAGTGGGTCTTGGCCTCGATAAGTGTTGATCACGATAATAACAAGCTTTGTGCAACGTCGAAAATGATTTGACAACATACACAAAAGGCAGCTGAAATAGAATTGTTAATCACGGTGTGGCGGACAAAAAAAGAACAGACATAAATTTGGATACCAGGGAAAATTCTATTTCCAACGTAAACCTTACAGAGGTTGACGTACAAGGCCTCGTAGTGATGCTTGGGCGAATCTATTCAAAGCTTAACATATAGGGAAAGTCGTTTCAACATTTATTCTGACCACTATAACTTTTAAATGACTGATGCACTAGAGAAAATGTTTTTCTTATATACACTCTTTTTTCCATTAACCAGAAATAATACCTGCCAAATTGTCACTGTCCAGGGAAAAGTTAGCCATGGTTGATTAATTTTCTTTTACGAACAAAATGTGTGTTCGACTCAAACATGCATTGGCGTCGAACGCACATTTGGGTAATGTACGTATTAGCTCAACTCAAGTGAATCACTGAACACCTTTCTTTCATTTGATATATATATATATATATATATATATATATATATATATATATATAATAAAACACTGTTTTAGGAATTACGTAATGCGCCTAAAGGTCGAAAAATAAGCAAAAAATGACCCACCTTATCATCGGGTTTTACTCTCGCTCCAGGAAATTGTCAACTGTAGTGGAGGGAGTCTTAAAGTTTTTCTTTCTTAATCGCTACTACACGGAGTTATAGCGAAGGACACCACCACTCTTTTCTCTATGTACACGTGATTCTCACCTGAAACGGAGAGTTTATTAAGAACGCATCAGGTATCATTTTTTTTAAGTCTTTAGTATAACTTGAAACCTGATCTCCCGGAGCATTAGCAAACACATTTACCATTATGACAAAACATTGAATCTAATTCTAGAGACGTTAGCAGGACCTCGTTTAGTCATTTTTCATTTCCATTTTCTATTTTCTTTTAAATAGAAAACGATTTTGTTTAACACTTGCTGTCCTAAAATTTATTAAATATATTCTTTCCATCCCCCTATTCCATTTACACACCACTAAATTTAAAAGACAATAGTATGGGTGTTTGCCTTTTTGTCGGCCTTTAACGACCACTCCAAAGGTCAAACAGTTTTCTTTTCAAAATCAAACAGTTTTTATGATGCTATTTTGTGTAAAAGTGTCTTTAATGTATGAATTAACATTGTAAATGTATTTTTACATAGACACATATCTAATATATACTATGTAATTTCTACCATATAATTTATCACGGTTTTCTAGTATATAATTAGCGTATATAATTATAACGTATCTCTGCTATATAATAGTACAATATAATAATACAATATATCCGTAGATCTACTATATGATTAATGTAGAAAGCGTATTCCTACTTTATTATGTATATTTACTCTATAGTCTGTACGTATCTCTATTATGTAACTTATAACGTGTTTCTACTATATAATAATCGTACAATTCACTACGTAGATCTACTATATAATAATATGATAGTTGTATATCTTTAATATATATTTGTTTATGTAATTTTGTTTGACTTTTATATTTTTCGTGTTTCTTTTAAATTCTTTAATATATTATTTAGGCCATTTCTTTAAAGAGAGTGTTTTCATATTGTTTGCTTGGTAACAAAATAATTGGCATTTCTGTACACGCAGATGCTATTTCGTTTATAGTTTACTTTAAAAAATGATCAATGATTAATTTAATTAAAAATGCATGATTTAGTTTCTTTAAGAAGCTGAATCATTTGAGAAAGGACTTTTTTCAAATAATGCTTATATATTTGTTAGTTTGTAGTATTTGTTGCGTATATGTGCGTATTTGTGAACATTTTATTGAACATGTTTTATTAAACATTTGATATATCTTTCTTTAGATAATGATAACACGGGGCATTCACTTGGGGTTAATACAAAGGTTTATGAAGAAGAAGCGCCAATTTTCGGGACTGCTGAAAACGAATATTACAGTTAAATCTGTTTTATGATATGAAGAAATTACTAGGTGACCAGAAAATGGGTGTTCATTTTATGTTAAATTTATATAGGAAAGTGATCCCCCTTTTTTTGAAAAGTAATTTCTTCATATCATAAAACTACTTATTTGCCCCAAATTTAAATGTGATATTCGTTTTCAGCACTATCGAAAACCATTAAACGTTGTCATTTTCAAGCTTTTTGAGGAGTTGGAAAGAAACTTGACATTGATCATCTTTTTTAGGGGGGGTATAACGACACTGGGTCACATCGTAAAAGTTGAGCATTTTTAATTTAAGATATTAAATAAATTATAAATATGTTTAGCAGGCAATTAAACACACTTGCTATGGTATAATTATTATAATAAATCCTGGGCAACGCTGATTAAATTTTATAAACAAAAAGAGCAGCGGATGATGGATTTTGTTCACATGTATCTCTGACTAACTCTGCTCTTGTGAGGATGCAAGTAAATGAGGACATTAGTTTTAATTATTTTTCTCTTACAAATAAAAAAGTTACTTAAAAATTAAGAATAAGCGAAAAAAAAAACAATTTCCTCCGAATTAAAAATAAAAATAATAATTCAGCTTAGAATAATATTTCGAAATTAAAACAAATATTTAATAACGTGCCCCGTTTCAATTAAACTATTCCAGTTATTTCCCCTTTTGGTTTTCTGGTTTTTGGTTTGGAAATAAAACGGTTTCGGATTTTAGATAAAATCAGTTAAATAAAATATAACTTGAAGTTTAAATAAACTAAATGTTTTTTTAATTAGTACAGTTGAAACAAAGCTATTATGTCGAATAAGTAATGCCATCTAGGTAATTATTTAAATAGATTTAATTTTATGTGATATGTTAATGACCGTAACTCAATAATGTAAATGTGGTTTGAAGAACGCTGTCTCCTTTGACAGAAGTATCCTAACATGGGCATTAATATTTCTTGACCAGGAGAGGTGTACACACATTTGGCCTTTATATTTCTTTGGTCATTGCGAGTTGTATACACACACACACACACACACACACACACACACACACACACGAACATTACTACTTTATAGATATACATAAATCACGCTGGCGACAACCATAGAAATGTATATACATAAAATAACTTACGTTGATAACAGATAATTATTTTTATAAGATTACTATAACACACACATACACACACATACACACATTGCAACTTCTCTCCCAATTTTGGGATTTTGTAATCATGATCATATGCCTTTAGTTTCTTTTAAATGCATTCCAAAAAATAAAAAAAAAGCGTTTGTTATCGGATCAAGCTTTGGCACAGTACGATCCGAAGAAGGAGTAATTGTAACAGCAGATGTGAGTGAATACGGTTTAGGAGCCGTGCTTCTACACAAATTAGAAGATCGGTTTACTAAACCAGTTGCTCACGTCTCAAGCGTTTTATTACCCGCTGAAAGAAATTACAGTCATATTGAGAAAGAAGGTCTGGCAGTGGTGTACGCTATGAAAAAAAAAATTCATAGATTCATCTATGGAAGATCGTTTGTCTTGCAAACTGACCATAAACCACTACTGTCAATTTTTGGTTAAAAAAAAGGTGTTTCGATCCATACCGTAAAAAGATTGCAGCGATAGACCATTATTTTGCTCAACTACAATTTTAAAATGCAACACTTACCATCTTACAAAATTTTACATGCAGATGGTCTGTCTAGATTGGCTCCAAGTAAAACGGAATTGCTAGAGGAAACGGTTGTAGCAGCACTAAAAAAGACATACTAATAAATGTTGTTAGAGAACTACCTGTAGCACTCGAAAAAATAAAAAAGTAATAAAAATGGGCGAATATATGATAAAAAAACAAGTGTCGCAAAACGAAAAAAAAGAAGGAAGGGTTAACAGTGTTTCCGTTTTCTATATGTGACGAAACTCTAATGCATGCAGATGGAATGGTAATACTGCAGGTGTTACAAATGGAAATTCTGAAATTCTGAAAGAATTTCATATGGGCTATCCTGGAATCTCCAGAATGAAAGCTCTAATAAGAGGATATACATACTGGCTTAAAATGGAACCGGTCATAGAATAAATGGTAAAATTATGCAAAGGTACCAATGAGCAGCGAAAACTCCACCCATAAGGATGCAACTTAGGCCTAAAACAAATATACCCTGGACACGCATCCATATAGATTACGTAGGACCACTGAAAGAATATTATTACCTGGTAATCGTGGATATTTTTTTCAAAATGACCGGAAATTTATAAATACAAATACTCCACAGCTGCAAACACTATAAAGGCGTTAAACGAAGTATTTGGTCGTTTTGGAGTACCAAAAACAATTGTTAGTAACAATGGTACCATGTTCACATGACAAGAATTTAAGGACTACTGTGAGTTACTGGCCATAGGACATATCACAACACCAATTTATAACCCTCGGTCTTACGGGCAAGCAGAAAGGTTTGTCGATAACTTTAAAAGAGTATTGAAAAAGAATAACAACATCGGCACTGAAGAAAAGAGTATTAAAAAATTTCCAACAATTTATAGGATAACGCCAAACTAGAATACTTATGCAAATTTATTACCAACTGAAATAATGTTTGCCAAAAAAGTACGTTCTGTGTTCGACCGATTCATTCCAAAAAAAAAAGAGAAAAAAATTATTAAAGATAATACGAAGTACAACACGTATAAGGATGGTGATAAATTTTTCTTTAAAAGTTATCAGGAAGGAAAGAGATTTTGGAGAAGATGGAATAGTCTCAAAAAGAATCGGGAGAATAGTGTACATCATAAGAGGACGCACAGTTTCCCATAAAAGACATATAAACCAATTGAGACCAAGATACAGGGAAACGGTCGAAAATCGAGTGCTATCGATGGACGTTTTGCACAACACTTTCCAAATTGAACCCTCAAACAACAAGGAAATACAAAGGGGAGTATCAGTAACTGCGAAAACTAGTCATTTTCTAAAATAGAAGAATTCACAAATGCAAACTGTAAGAAGTGAAAGAAAAAGGAAAAGGGCTGAACGCTTTGGTTCAAGCTCAAAAAGAACTAAATGTTAAAGGCAAATTCTAAAGAAGAATTTAGCTTGGGGGAAGATGTTATAATGTAATAACCCAGTACCCCTCCGTACAATAATATATAGACAATGTAGACATACTCCTCCGGAAATCAGAGTGTTACAAATTTAGACGTAATATTCGTTTTCAGCACCACGGAAAACCATTAAAAGTCGTCATTTTAAAGTTTTTGGGGGAGTTAGAAAGAAATTGACCAAAAAAATTAAGACCTGTTTTTTTGTGTCCTAATACGTTTAAGCAGTCTTTATAAATAATATGAAAGAAGAAATTTTGAAAAAAAAAAAATTAACATTTTTGCGTGGGGGATAACTTTTCTATATAAATTTAACGTAAAATGAGCGCCCACTTTTTGGCCAGAAAGCGTTCAACCAGACATGTCATCTCCAGCATTTTTTTCAAGTTTGGCGATCGAGAGAGGGAGGCAAAACATGACAAATACAAAAACTTTTAGTTTCTTTGTGGTGGTGGGGGTCAGGAATTACATTTGAAACATAAAATAACGATAAATTTAATTAATTTTATGATACCATTTTGTACGTTCACCTAACAATTTCATAAACAGAACGAACCCCAAAATATGACAAATTCTATTTTTTGGGGGGAGGGGGAGGATTACATTAGGAATATAAAATGACGAAAAATGTCATTTAATTGTTTTTGGAATTAATTTTCGGTAGATCTTTATTTTTTATTTTTTTTTTTGCGATCGCACAGGCATTCGCTGCTATTTTTATTGAAACAAAAGTTGTAATGATTTGTTTTTAATTATCTTTTCTTTGTAGGGGGAGTCTTTCCAATGCTCAATATCCGGAGATTCGTTTCTTCTCTTTGTAGCCCTTCTACTGAAATATCTGATGGAGAGGGTATTACGTACTTCTTTTTTGGGTCGATTACATTTACATGTTTTCATCCATTCTTTTATTTTTGTTGTGGGGGTATCCACGTTGCCCATGATGAAAATGATTAGTATACAGGTGTGTTTCAAACAGAACTTCATGTCAACCCAGGCAACGCTGGGTACCCATGCTAGTATATATATATATATATATATATATATATATAAATATATAACTACATAATTTACTCACATAAAATTAATATACGAAAGTATAGATCTATGCGTAAACTTTAAGTATTTACTTCAAAAGTGCTCAATACGTAGGTAGAGCTAGTTAGTAATTTATAAAATATATATGGCGATTAAGCTACACTGAATATTCCGCGTTTCATCCACTCTAGAAGTCCTAGAGTGGATGAAACGCGGAATATTCAGTGTAGCTTAATCGCCATATATATATATATATATATATATATATATATATATATATATATATATATATATATATATATATATATGCATGCGTATGTGTGGTTTTATAACAATAAATAGGATAAAATAAATTCGTCTCTGTTAGCTCAAATAGAAAAACGAAAAACCTGAAGCTCAAAGCGTGGATTCAATAAATATCATGCAGATTCTAGAGTGAGAAAGAAAGAGTCGCTAGTTCGACAAAATACACCTGAAGGAGTTCGGAGGATACATCGATAGTCTATGTGCACATATTTATATGTGCACTCGTAAATGTATGTGTGTCTGTGTTCATACATATATGAATATATATTCTTTCATGCATTTTTACGATTGGTAAAATATTTGTCTTCGTCTCTCCCCCTATCTCTCTCTCTCTCTCTCTCTCTCTCTCTCTCTCTCTCTCTCTATATATATATATATATATATATATATATATATATATATATATATATATATATATATATATATATATATATATATACTGTTAACTTTTACTTGAATTCATGAGATGAAATGAAATTGCCGACAATATATAAAATAGCTAATTACTATTCAATAGGATTAACCTTTTCTGAATAGATTTGCATAACAAAAATCCCCTGTGTTTGGGAAGAAATACAATACACACAGTAAATATGGAAAGAAGTAGCACTCGGTTTCTATTTTCTATTAACACGCCTCATTAAATTCTAAGCACGCCTATTGGTAAAGCTTTCTAAAGTTCTTTCTCCGAACATGCTGTGCGGTTATACATATATTACATGTCTGTATATATACTAGCAAACCGCGCATCGTTTCTTATTCGTACAATACGCATAAATATTAGATTTTAATTAATACAAGAAACTGAGGCGTGCGAGTATTTTTTTTCTAAACAGTTCACTTCTTGTAAATAAACAAATAATTGAGCTGATATCGAAACCAAAACCTAAATACAGTGAGACACGTACGATAACCATTAGGCCATCTTGACACGATCTATACAAATCTTTTCAAATCTACTTATTCTTAGCATATGGAGTCTGTAATGTGAACCATGCGCATTTGTGAAACAGTTAACAAACAGACAAAAATCCGATCACCTCCTTGTATCAATCTTTCAATTTTGACCCCTTTTTACGTATGAAAACAGATTAAAAAGTTTTCCACACACATATTCTCACTTTTATAGATATATAGATTATATGTATACACATATAATTAGAATGTGAATATATTTTTATGTATTAGATAAATACCTGTCCTAGGACAGGTAAAATTACTTTCCCGTACAGAAAAAAATTCGCGCTACTTTGTATCCCCTACACGTATTAAAATCAATATATAATGATATTAAATCTATATTTATTAATTGATTAATAGGACTTAATGTTTAAATTCCACAAAAATCGGAGCTATCTAAATTTTAATGATAGCCTTTTATTGTCTCTTTGCCCCCTTTCATAAATTTACACTACAGAAAACATAGTTAACATTACTCACCTAAGCTAAGATGTTATGTTTCAAAATTCATAATATTCGGTTAATTAGTTTTGGAGTGAATCCTATATATAGTACGCGTATAAGCGATAGCTACCGAATTAATTTTTTTGCCTAGTGTTTCTTTTATGTGGATAATAAAGTTTCGCTGTCACCTTCTAATGATTAATCTTACAAAAAAAATAATAATATGCCCACGTAAATCACTGTTACCTAGAATATACATTACATTATTCATAAATAAGAAGTTCAATAATTTAAAATTTTACCTTGAATAATGCCAAGTTCATACATATTATTGAAAATCATGCGCGCACCTCGATCCTTTTAAAATCTATCACTTAAAATTTAATGTAGAGCAATTTTTTCTCTATAAATTTATTTGTATCTAACTTATTTAAAAAGTGTTTTGGGAACTGTTCAGGTTCAGATAGGCGTATCTCTCTAAATGGTAAATATAACAAAAAAAAATGTGCCAATGTTACTAACCATGTTGCAGAGAATTCAAAATTCATAATGATCAGTTCATTAGTTTATGAGCTTATCTTATACTACGGACGGGACAAAATCAGGTTGATTATGTAAACATTTTAGGTAGTAGACATAAAAAAAACTATTACTCTTTAAATATTAGTTTGTTTTGGAATATTTTACAGGGACTTTATAAAGTATAAGCTAGATACAACATCTGATTTTAAAATTCAAATATTTTTAATTGCATTGAATTTACTCCATCAGTATTAATTCAAATAATATTTCCCGAATTTAATTTTCTCTTTGAGACCTTAACTTTAAGCCTTAAATTTTAATGCTTTTCTAAAACCAAAATCATATAATAGATGTTGATCAACATTAAAATTAGAATTCAAGACATTAGGTTTAGTATCAGTATCTGTTGATTTTTATCTTCATAAGCAATATAAATATAGTGCAAATCCGCCAAGCAAATTAAAAGCTTGAACAAGTTCAAGTAACCAAGTGTATATATATATATATATATATATATATATATATATATATATATATATATATATATATATATATATATATATATACCAGTGGTGAAAAAACCGGTCTAGAGTGCTCAATGTGTAGTCAGAGTAGTATATAGGAAATTTATTACTGTGAGTCCAGAATGAGTTTACAAATTGTTTCATCTAAAAGAAAATCCTCAAAGAGGAAAAATCCAACTAGCATCGTCAGAATGTCCATATATATATATATATATATATATATATATATATATATATATATATATATATATATATATATATATATATATATATATATATATATATATATATATATATATATATAAATGGAAATTTTGACTTAGATTATGTATAACTACAACAAAATTTATTGTTTGACAAATGAGTACAGATTTATTGAAATCTTTGTCAAACAATAAATTATGTTGTAATAATAAGGGTTATGACAACAGCATATTCTTTTCCTTGCTTTGGTTCTCAGGTCTATATCCATTAATATCTTATATTTTTTATGTAGAGTGATGTGGTTCTCGATTCATTAATTGTGTCTAACTGTGTTGGATATATACTCGAGAGTTAAAACAATGAAAAGAATATGCTGTTGTCCTCGTCCCAGTAATAATACATAATTTAACTAAAAATTTCCATTTATATTATTGCTCTATCTCGCATATTAAGCTTTCTTTATCTGCCCAGGATCGCCTTTTAAATATTGGTTCGAATATTTATTTGGACTTTATACTTACTGCACTTAAATATCTCATTTATATATATATATATATATATATATATATATATATATATATATATATATATATATATATATATATATATATATACATTGTTGCAATATTTATTATATATAATGAGGTAAATATTTATTCGTTAAATAAAATTTTACACAAAATTCATCACAAGGCCGAAAAAGGGAGCTGGGACTAATGTGGACCTAACTAACAATGAAAAAAATATTTGGTAGTAACCCCCCCCCACTAATAATTCTGGCAGTTGTGGTTTTGTCAGTCGAAATGATGTCGGTCCTCTATTTAAACACCTCGAAAGTTTACCTACATCACTGACAAAACAGTCGATCCGTCACCTAATTGTGGTCGAGAATGGGGATTATTGAACCCAAAAAGAGGACAAAAACGGGGGGGGGGTATAAAGACAAAACTAAAAAGGGGGCCTAATGACGACATGCAAACTTTAGCTAAATTAATCTTGGGAAAAATACTTAACACTAACCTACTCTGGCCTAAACGGTTCGATATAGTGTCAATGTTCGTTCGGGATACTCAAGGTTCTCCGCCTAAATCACGACCAAATACTACTTGAGATTAGCTCCATTCACTTGGCACGGACGCGAAACTTTTACCCACCTTTCGTTGAAATTTGCCGGAGAGAGTTTCATCTTCTCCATTCTAATACGCATTTTCAAGCGGTATTTGAAAATGAGGACAAGCTGGACAGCAATGAAATTCTTATCTTTGTAAACATCCTTCTGTGGCGTCGACCAAATCATGCCTCTGATAATCGCTAGCAGGCAAAAAAAAAAAAAAACGTAATGCTCCTCTTTATTCATGTCGGTGCCCAATTGCAACACGGGAAACCAGATCCAGATGCGGACCGTGAAGTCTTCAACTAACTTACCCAACGGTCGAACGATAGAGCAATTGAAGAAAGCGTGATTGAGGTTTTCCCCCAGTCTCTGTATTGGACACAACCAGGTGTCTCTACACCCTGATAATCACGAGGAAT
This sequence comes from Euprymna scolopes, assembly GCF_053919585.1. NCBI lineage: Eukaryota > Metazoa > Mollusca > Cephalopoda > Sepiida > Sepiolidae > Euprymna > Euprymna scolopes. The sequence goes on from NC_136503.1 coordinate 35,981,008, forward strand.
GAAATGGGTCTCCTGCAAACAGCATATATCCACTCCAAGGCGTTGAAGGTCGCGTGAAACTCGAAGTCTACGAGAGGCGTCCCTCAGGCTGAGAGCATTTAGGTTAGCTAATGTCAAGGCCATTGTAATAACTTAGGGTTGGGTTTTCTGAACGAAGATTTACAGTGTCAAGATATCGACGATTGTCCCCATGGAACCAGTGGCCATCTCATTAGTAATGCTCCCATCCGAGGACAGGCCGTCTTCCTCTAAAAGGAAAGCTAATTTTAAGGCCCTGTATGATGAACTTTAATTGGGACTCGTTTAACACATGCTTTTTTAAAATTTCCATAAGGTCTTTGTTGTTGAAGAAAGCAGCTGTAATCTGTTTGCGGGAGCTTGACCCGGACCTTTGAGAGGGGTAAAGTTGGAACAGACATCTTTTTTCGGATTAACTGTTCTCCTTTTGGTGTTAAATGCTCCAGCACACAATTCTTGGGGTTCGGTTATGCTGACACTGTTCTCTTAGGACATGTGAATGTGAGGTGCCCTACTTTCCCACAAATCCAGCAAGCCGGTCGCCTTCCAGCTACTACAATCAAGACCTTTTCTTCGGCTGCTTCTATGTAATATGGTATCTTAGTAAACGTCTCTTTATTTGGAAAGATATCGAAAGTCCATGTATCGTGGCATCAATCCAAGTGCACCCCTGCTTTCTCCTCAAATTTTTAAAAGAAGGAACTACTGCAGGTACCTCGAAAACGGAAACGGTTGTCCTACTTCACCCCATATATTCCATGCGGATTACATAGTTTTAGTTATGATTTCTTTTCTGGACAAATTAATGCTGCCCTTTTTCGCATTGAATAGGGCATTCCAGGTGTTGTATATCTTATATTTGGTAATTCTTTTTCGTCTCAGACTAGTTGTCGCAATAATTTAAGTTATTTGGTCCTTCGTTGAATGTATCAATTTCTTGGTTTTCCTGTTCAAAACAAACAGTAGAATCATTCTTTTGGATAATTCTTCTAATCTTGGAAGATCTAACATTATCCCTTTATCCGTTACGAATTCTTCACATTTTTTTTGTTTTTGCAATAAATTCTGCACGTCAATTTTGACAACCGGTGGCTTGATCCATCCTATCGATTCAGTGGTAAGATTCACAGTTGAATCATTTGGCAAATGATTATCTATCAACGTACCAGTGGCTGACACTATTGCCAACGGAAAGCAAAAAAATCCGGGACCAATAAAAAATGATGTCACGGGAAGAAGAAGGAAAGCAGCAGCAGCAGCAGCAGCAGCAGCAGCAGCAGCAGCAGCAACAACAACAACAACAACAACAACAACAACAAATTCTACAATAACAAATATATAACAATAAAATTTAATAATAACGCGAAGATATAATCAAACGCGGCAAACTAGATAATTAATAGGCTATTGACCCCTGAAAGTTAGGAGATTCTATTTATAAACGCTGCCAATATGAACTGATGAATCAAATTAATTCACGTTCTGTTATCAACCAATCAGAAACCAGAATTGCTCCATAAAAATGGAATCGAATCTTTTAGCATTCCAGCACAAATTTTTTTCGTGTCAACACGACAAGAATCTTTTGCTCTTCTCTTTCAAAATTATAAAGTCCAGAACCTGTACAGAATAGCAACCCACTGAAAATTTTTCATATCCAGGACTTGAATAGAATAGTTACCCATCAGAAAATCTTAAATTAAACATGGCTTCTAATTCAAGATATATATATATATATATATATATATATATAATAAAATAAAAATTACAATTAAATTTACCAAAATGATCCAAGATGGTAAAATTAAAGTATATTATGAATATTACAGAATTAATATTTATAAAGTTATCTCAGCCAGATGTAAAAGCTCGATAAAACCAAATAGGAGATAGAGCTTTTAATACATGCAAAATCCGATCCGGTATTTTGCTAATTCCTACCCTCTGATGAGAAGGAAAGTATTTCTTCGAAACTCCGCGGATTAAGGACTATCCACTTATCTAGTGTTTCCTTTTCAGATTAAATATGTTTTTAACTCATTTCAAAGTGTTTTTAACATGTTTTATTAACTGTTTGCTTGTATATATATATATATATATATATATATATATATATATATATATATATATACTAGCAAAGATACCCGTGCTTCGCACGGAGCTTTGTTGCGCACTCCGTACCAAAATCTGTGGGCACCTTTCCAGTAAGTTGATGTTGTAAGAGGAACGATTGCATAAGGTGATTAACATTTTAACTACCTCTTGTAGTGACTGAAATTCAATCAGGAACTTCACAAAACATTTTCATCAAAAAGGAAGGTTACTTGATGTTACATAGTAAATTTTTCATTGAAGTAATTTTCAACTCTTGCTTAAATTTTATCTTGCACATTCAATACTAAAAACTTACCACAATCAGATCATGTCAGTTTTTCCTCATATCCATTTCTCGAACTTTTCACTGAAGAGCCTCAGGGTAAACTACATTTCTGCTGCTTTGATTTGGAGCCAGAATGTAGAGTTTTTCTGAACTTCCTGTCCGGCTGATGGAGACGTAGAACATACCGTGACTGAAGCAGTCTGATGTCAAGTCTACGCCAATGGTGTTAAATGTCTGACCTTGACTTTTGTTTATGCTCATTGCAAAACACACCTTCACAGGAAATTGGAGTCTCCGGAATTTAAATGGAAGTTCTGAGTCCGATGGAACTAAGGGGATCCTTGGCAGTAGAACGGTTTCGCCTTTGTAGGGACCACAGGAAATGGTGGCCTCAAGTACATTGGTGTGCAATCTGGTGATAACACATCTGGTTCCGTTTGTTGTTTTTGGCGGTTCCAAGGATCGAAGAATCATGATTGGCGATCCAATTTTGAGATTTAAAATGTGTGGAGGCATTCCAGATATCTCCAAAGAGTTTAAAAACTCCACAGGGTAGTGAACAGCTTCATATTCATTAGTAGCCGAATCAACTGACTTGTATTGCTTTGTGTCTCCTGGAAATTCATCCATTATTGAATTGTTCAAATGATTCACATTGCTGTTTAATGGCGAAATAATAGCCCTCTCAGCAAGCCAATCCGGTGATTTTCCATTGTTTTGCAGGTCTGGGTACACTTTGTCTTTCAGTTGCTTCTGGTTACCGACACATTTACCAAGCGCAGTTGGAATCTTAATTGTGTCAGGTGAAGAAGTGATAGGAAACTGACCATTACCGATTTGGAGAAGCAATTTTGAGAAGTCTGCTGCAGCTGTGTTATCAGAGATATAGGCTCTCATATTAGTAGTCAGTCTCTTCACTATAACGTGCCTCCAGAGATAGGATTGTTTCAAACTTGCATTGACAATGTTAGCCCTTGTGCCATTTTTAACCACTGGGAGGATTTGACGGAAATCACCGCAAAATAAGGTTGGAATGCCACCCATGGGATTCTTGTTTCCTGTGATGTCTTGCAGTGTTCGGTCAATTGCTTCATAAGCACTCTTGTGCGTCATTGGGGCTTCGTCTACAATGATTGCAGAGGTGTCTCTAATTACATTTGCCATGGCTGAGTTACCAGTAATTTTGCAAACTGGCTGATCCATTCGATGAGTATCCAAGGGTACTTTAAAAGTGCTGTGAAGAGTGCGCCCACCTTGTAGTAGAGTAGCAGCAATGCCACTGGATGCTGTTGCAAGCACAATCTTTCTCATGGATCTAATCTTTGCAAGGATCAAATTGATTACAAAAGTCTTGCCCGTACCACCTGGAGCATCAAGAAACATCATGTTTTTGTTCATTTCACCTTGTGCTTCCAACATTGCCATGAATGAATTGTAAACTTCTCTTTGAGAATCGGTCAGTTTTTCTTGCATATTTTCTGCTTGTAGGGAAAGTTCTTCAAGATTATAAGTAACTTCACGTTGATACTCTCTCGCGAGTCTTTCATCTCTCCCTTGCGTTGGTGCAGGTAATCCATAGCTTGCCAATGGTTGACCGCACATAAGGAGAACTTTTTCTTCAATTAGACAAAGAGTTTTATTGTAGATGTCCTCATTAAAATCTGCTTCTGGATTGTTAACTTCTTGCCTGTATCTGTGAAGAATGTCTTCAGATATTACATCACGAAAAGCCATCCAGATCTCAAGAGGATTGCTTGGCTCACAGGCTGTTAAAATTATCACAAATAGGCTTCGCAAATTTGAAGGTGATTGAGTGGCACTTGCCTCTCCTACTGCTTGATGCAAGTGATGGTCATTTTCTAGAAGGCCTCGAGCAAGGCACGCTGCTCTGTATGTTTCAAACACCTGACCATTGTATGCTCGCAAATCTTGAAATGAAGTTGGACCAGCAACCTCATTGAGCAACAGGCGTAAGAAATAACACTCCCCTGCTTTTGGACTAATCGTGTAGATTCTCCCAATGCATGGTGCCTTCCATACATTTTCAGTACCTTCAACTTGTACCCCACGCATTCTTCTCATCCATTTCTTTGTCGATTTGTTCCAAGTGTAAAACTCAGGGACTTCTACGTATTTGAGACCCCTTGCAAAGTCATCCTCATGGCAGAGTTGAAAAAATGCTGTCAAAGTTGTGGCAGGCGGTGGACCTTGGGCTCGTTCCAGAGCAGTATCAGCTGAGAACATGACACGCTGCCCATTTTCAAGATGAACAGAAAGTTGTACAATTGGGGGGAAATGTTCATGGATGGGATGTTCCAATATCCTCCAGGCCGCCTCTGAACTGCCGACATACCTTGCATTCTGGAACTGCTGGATCTCATCTACAATGTGACTTTGTACTTGGCCTTGTTGGTTAGCTGCTCCATCAGTTCTTTGTAGTTCAAACACTGCTTGATCACATCCTTTATTCACGTATTTGAGGACATATTTGATGCTTTGGATCGAGCTGCAAATTTCTACGTTAATGTGAGCGTTGAACTGCTGAAGGAGGACCTTGTTGTACGGAACAATCCACTGGTTTGTTATTTCTTGATTAACATACCGACCATTTCTCTTCATCCTTATTGTACCAGTCTGGCCTCCATCTTCTGGTTTTCTTCGCCTGTACTTGGGGTAAGAGTCTTGGCCTTGCTCGGTACACTGAAGAAATTCTTTTGGGTATTTTTTGGAACATTTGTTGTCAATCATACATGGACAATTTGGATTAAATGGTCCACAAGGTCCATGCACCATATGTGCCATCACTTTAGCATGAAGATCAGGATCTTCCTCTTTGTCAGGGATCTCTGCATATCTGCAGAGATCCATTTTTTCTGGTAGAAGTTTGTCCTCTGGGGCCTGCCAGGTGAGGATGTGTGCATGCGGCAGTCCTCTTTTTTGATATTCAATACTGTACAGGAAAGCCCTCAACCTGCCAAATCCTCCCTTTTTAATAAATTCAAGTAACTTTTTTAGCTTCTGCCTGAAAACCCTGGCAACAATATCTGGACGATCCTGAGGGTCTTGCCCTTGAAGACAATTTTCTGTAATTTCTGTCCACTTTGGATTTGTTGTGAACGTGATGAAGAGGTCGGCTCGGCCCATTCGCCGAACATATGCCATGGCATCACTTTGACGCTCAAACATGTATCGAGGGCCTCCTGTATAAGTTGCCGGAAGTACAACTCGTTGACCAAACTGTTCTGGATTCCCATCCTCCCTAAGAATTGAATCTCTCAAGTTGCTATAATTGTCAGCTCTCAGGGTCTGTTGCTCACGCCTCAGGAACTGTAAACGTTCTGTTTCAATCTTGCAGTACACATCCACCAGCCATTGTTGAAATAGCCTTCGGTACCAGAGAAAATAGTTTCCAGGCCGAGTCATTAAATGGTACGAATAAAATTGCTGTTGGGTAACTTTTCGCCCATTGGATGCCTTCATGTAGATGTTGTAAGATGGAGAACCAAAGGGGTACATTAACGGGTACATTAAAGTATCGTAGAGGGGATGTAGTTCGGAGATCCGTTTTAATGTATCATTTCTAAAACGCAAGACAATATCCCGGTTAGCTGTTGGTTCATTCTCCATTAATATTCCAATCTCATACGTTGTTGTTGGAGCATTGAATCGCCGTGGATGCTCTTCTTGCGGCCTTCGGTCTTCCCTTATGACAACTTTATGTTCTACCAAGTGTTCTTCTTCAATCCTCTCCTTTGTTGTTTTCAGCTGACAAATGAAGCTGTTGTTCTCATGTAAAAATTCAGTCAGACTTCGGAGAATGTCTCTATTGAGTCTACTGTCACGTCCCCGATTATGTAGTTCCTCTTCCAGACTATCCAAGAAGTAGACTTGAATAAACTTTGCTGTTTCATCTTCAGGTGGTAAAAGACTCCCAATCTGGTGGCAAACCTGGCCTCGAATTCTAAAAGAAGGATTCCACCCATGTACTGCCGCAATTTTGTGACCAAATGATGTCATTGCAAAACAATTGTTATAACTGCGTAGATTTTGCAGAAAATCTTTAGAGATGGGACCATTGCCGGAGAGCAAATCTTGAAGCAACTGAGGCAGTGGTGGAAAGCTATCAAGCACAACTTTGCCAGAAGAACAACAACAACCAGGGGTTTCTCCTTTAAATTTTACAGCTGAGCAATGTTGACATACTTTGTCCATTTTTCCTATATCAGCTGTAGTGAGAGAGTCATTTTTGTTGTAGAGCAATCCTTTTCTATTGCAGTGTTCTATTTCATGGTGTCTCAAAGCAGTCATTCGTTGTCTAGCTGCCTCGTTTTCTGTCAATTGCTGGGGCAAAGTCATACTCTCTCTCCATGCAGCCTCTCGTTGTTGCCCTTGGTATAGGCGAAAGCTTCGTTGGGTTTTCAATTCATTCTGATGTCGTTGAGCCACTCTCAACTGACCTTGTGTACGTCTACTTACCTCATATAATTCATTCGATCGTAATATTGCTTCTCTTTCCAGTGCATATCTTTGCCTTTCTTGAATTTCATCTTGTGATGAATTTAACCGCCTTACAGCATGTCTAGTTCTGTCAGCTTCACGTTGGGTTTCTCTTTCCAAATCTGACAGTCTTGCTCTCCTTTCTCTTTGACGTATCCTGTTAAGTTCTAGACGTCTTTCTCTATCTGAATTGTTTTCATTGGAGCGAATTGCAGCAACTCTTAGTCTATTAGCTTCCAATCTTTCCATTCTTTCTTCCTCACTTTCGTTTCTACTTCGTTTGGGTGGCATAATTTCGGTTTTAAACGGAATTGTTTAACGATATTAATGATTGTAAATTAATTAAGCGTAAAGGAAATGTATACTAACTGAAATGGACGAACTATAAATAATATTTCTGAATAGTACAATTATAAACAATTATATTGTAGCAAAAATGAATAAAAGCGACCTACTTGTGACTCATTACTTCCGGGTGTAAACGTCACAGTCTAAAAGTAATAATTAAAAAAAAAAAGTAAATGTAAAATAAATGTAATACCAACTTAGGTTAACTAATATATGTAAACAGTACAATTAAAACAGTTCTATTAAAACAAATAATTACTAAGATCTAGGTAATTGTTAGTCTCATTCTTATGGTTTTAAAGAAAAAAATGTGTAAAAAAAATTCTGCTTTTGTGAGTACGTGTATTTCTTTTAAATTACATAACCTTTTTATTTTATTATTTATATCTCTTTTAAATTTATATATTTTGTTAGTAAACTGGAAGAAATTCAGTTGAATAAAACCTTGTTCGTGTTCTTTACGTTAAACTCATATTTTTATAAAAGGTTCATCCGGTTTAAAGAAAGCACTACGTTTAAATAAGACTGGAAATAACTAATTCAATATATAAATAGAAAAATGAAATAAATATAAGCTTTAAGTCTTAAGATAGTAATAATCAAAATGTAATAAATTATTTGTAGTTCAAATCTATGATAAGACAGGCTTTCGAAATAGGCTCGACCAGAAAGATTAAATTGGAACGAAATTATAATCTCCGTGCCATTTTCAAAACAACCCCACAAAAGTAACGGTATCCTGCAATTGGTTAAATGACAACGTTGGTTGTAAGAAAAATGTAAAAGAAAATGCGCTTATCTGTTTATTTTGAACTGTTTTATTTAATTAAAAAAAAATTGGCTATAACTGGAAGAGAGCGTTATGTTTTGGGGGTTGTTTAAAAAATAGAATGGAAATAAAGTTAGTTCCGTTTTAATTGTCTTTAATTGCGGCAAGCGCTAACAAAATCGAAAAATCACTGTTCACATTCGAAATGTTAACTTTTATAGGTTTACAGGTTTGCTGACAAGGCTGGGGGTGTTTATTTAGAAAGCCATACTTAACATGGGGAGGTTGGGATGTTTTATACAATTATTTTACTAAATTGATTTTTTTCATTTAAAAATAAAATTATTTCTTTTTTAATAAAGTTTTATTTTAAAATATTTGTTTTTGTTTATTTATATAAAATTACGATAGTTGAATTGTATTCTTTCAATTATATTGGCAAGTAAAATATAAAAGATTAAAACGGAACGAAATTGAAATTTCCATTACATGTTCAATACAATCCCAAAACATAAAGCTTTCCTCACCAAAAAATTGTTTTAGCAGTAGAAGAAATTGATAATTATGCACTGTAAGAACCAAGCTGTAATATGGGCATTAAAGTAAAATTTTATCCAACTTTTGTACTGGGAAAATAATAATATCTACGAAAGTATTCAGTTGCGAAGTGTTTGAATATCAGATTCATTGTCGGCGATTATTCCGAAACCTTGTAAAAAAAATATGGGGGGGGGGCGTAATTCTTGTAATATGATGTTTTAAATATTTTTTTAGGTTAAATTAAGGTTTCACGATATTTTGTAAATAAGCAGATCATCTAAATATGAAAACTATTTGAAATTTTAAACTATTTTCAAGAGTTAACAATTTTTATTTATTTTAAACATTATTTTTTTAGCTAAAATTGAAGTTTCACGATATAATTTTTTTTTTAATTGTTAGTTGGAAGCACAAAATAAGTTACAAAACATCTTTGCCTTCATGGCTTTCAAAATAGTAACGTTAATATTTCAGAACGGTACCACAAATACCGAAGGAACTGAACTGTCTATATTGGTGGCCGGAAAACTCGTCCCGGGAAAACTCGTCCCGGGAAAACTCGTCTCGGGAAAACTCGTCTCGGGAAAACTCGTCTCGGGAAAACTCGTCTCGGGAAAACTCGTCTCGGGAAAACTCGTCTCCGGAAAACTCGTCTCCGGAAAACTCGTCTCCGGAAAACTCGTCTCCGGAAAACTCGTCTCCGGAAAACTGGTCCCCTTTCGCTAGGTAGGAAAACTGGTCCCTTATTGAATAAATACCGATTGAAAACACATTTTATGATCATTCTTGAAGGAGATATTATTTTTTAAAATAGACTATAGCACCCCCCCCTAATATTTTTTAAAAATATTTTTACTTGTTTAATGTTTTCTTTTTTTTTTTTTTTTTTAATAAAATCGATTTTCTAAGTGTCCGTTTTCTACCTAACTGGCTAAGTTCTTAGTGGTTTCACTTATATTAAAGCGTTTATTATGTTCATACAAAGTTGATTACAAATTTTTTTTGTTCTTATTTTAACGATGTTTTTTCGAGTCATAAAAACAATAATTAAAAACAAAACCAAAAAATTAAAAAACAGGGAGCGATTCGATTTTTCGTTACTTTTTTGTTTTGGTTTTTAATTATGATAGTTTTTTGTTGTTATGTTTTTGTTTTCTCTCATACCAAATGCACTCATGCGTTATTTAAAATTATATTTTTATCCATTATCAACATTTATTGTCGTCCTGTCAAATTTTGCAAAAATTAACTAATAAATTAAAAGCGAAATATTTTTTTGGCGCGATAGATGCCATGTGCTTACAATCTCTCGTTAACTAATTTTTAATTTTTTAAATTTTTACTTCAAAATTCTAAAATCAATCATTCAGAGAAAAAGTAATCACTAGATAAATTTATTAATCAATTTTATTGAAAACTCCGCTATCGTTTATCAAGAATCTTTTTAATTTCATTTTTGTTGGTTGTTTTTCGGAGGGAGATATAGTTTTAAACCCCCCCCACTCTCTCTTCCTCTCTCTAAATTATATTTAAAAAAATATTAAAATTTATTATTTTCTATTTAAAACTAAATCTCCCTCAGTAATTTCTTTAATTTTCCATTTTTTAGCGATTATCAAGACCCCTAAGATGTGATTTACCGGACATTATTTCTCGTTCGGGTTTGTATTACTGTACACATAGATTCGAAAAAGTTGTCAAAAAAACAAATATATAACAAATAAATGTTATCAAAAGCAAGATAAATTACTTTTCTACCAAACTGGATATAATTTTCGTGTTTTTATTTAATTTAACATGTTTATTCAGCTCAAAAAGCATACAGTGTTTACCGATGTATTGGAAAATTGAAAATGGCGGCCGACTCTCTCTATTTAACACGGTAAGTTCGGGAAAAGGTGTTATAAATAATAAACCAGACAAAATACTATTAACAAACCACCGAATATATGTCAAGTTATGTCACGGTCACATATATTGAGCAAATTTCTAACAGTATTTTGTCTAGTTTATTATTTATAACACCTTTTCCCGAACTTACCGTGTTTAAGAGAGAGTCGGCCGCCATTTTGAATTTTCCAATACATCGGTAAACACTGCATGTTTTTCGAGCTGAATAAAAATGTTAAATTGAATAAAAACACGAGAATTATATCCAGTTTGGTAGAAAAGTAACTTATCGGGTAACCCAACTTATCTTGCTTTTGATAACATTTATTTGTTATATATTTGTTTTTTTAACTACTTTTTCGAATCTATGTGTACAGTAATACAAACCCAAATTTAAATTTTAATATTTTTTAAAATATAATTTAGAGAGGAGGGGGGTTAAAACTATATCTCCCTCCTAAAATCAACCAACAAAAATGAAATTAAAAAGATTCTTGATAAACGATAGCGGAGTTTTCAATAAAATTGATTAATAAATTTATCTAGTGATTACTTTTTCTCTGAATGATTGATTTTAGAATTTTGAAGTAAAAATTTAAAAAATTAAAAATTAGTTAACGAGAGATTGTAAGCACATGGCATCTATCGCGCCAAAAAAATATTTCGCTTTTAATTTATTAGTTAATTTTTGCAAAATTTGACAGGACGACAATAAATGTTGATAATGGATAAAATTATAATTTTAAATAACGCATGAGTGCATTTGATATGAGAGAAAACAAAAACATAACAACAAAAAACTATCATAATTAAAAAACCAAAACAAAAAAGTAACGCTCCCAGTTTTTAAATTTTTGGTTTTGTTTTTTATTATTGTTTTTATGACTCGAAAAAACATCGTTAAAATAAGAAACAAAAAAATTGTAATTAACTTTGTATGAACATATTAAACGCTTTAAAATAAGTGAAACCACTAAGAACTTAGCCAGTTAGGTAGAAAACGGGCAATCGATTTTATTTAAAAAAAAAAAAAAAAAAAAAAAACATTAAACAAATAAAAATATTTTTTTTTAAATATTATGGGGGGGGCTATAGTCTATTTTAAAAAGCAATATCTCCTTCAAGAACGATCATAAAATGTGTTTTCAATCGATATTTATTCAATAAGGGACCAGTTTTCCTACCTAGCGAAAGGGGACCAGTTTTCCCGAGACGAGTTTTCCGGAGACGAGTTTTCCCGAGACGAGTTTTCCCGGGACGAGTTTTCCTAAATTCGTCTATATTATTGGTAAGTGGTAAATTTTCACAATATAAATTTATAGGAATATAAACAGAACAGTGATATAAAAAATAATTTTGAAAGAAATATTGTTCACAAACCTTTTTTAATATTAATTTCAATTTTTTAATGTTGTATTAACTTAAAATCCAGCAGTTGATAGAGCAAACGTAGATATGTCTGTAGGTTTGGTAGCGTGCGGAAAGAATACGTTATTATTTCGAAAGGCATTCGTAGTGTGAGGAGGGGGGTGGGAATTTAAATAAATATTGTGAAATTTTAAGTTTAGATAAAAAAAAATGTATTAATAAAGTTATGCTTAAACTAAATAAAAATTATTGTTTATTTTTGAAAATAGGTTAAAAAAAAGTGTTAATGCGTAAGCACCAGAAGTTAAAATTATAAACATTTTCATATTGTTATTTTTTTTAAAAAGGTAAATTTAATAATAAAAATAAGTGGAAAAAAAATCCAATAAAAAGAAAAATATCTATTACAGACAACATGTAATGACGTAAATCTCCGATTGCACTAACAGTAAATCTTTCAGATAATATACGTAAAGTGAAATAAATCGAATATAAAATTAAATGAAAATATATTAAATAATTAAATGTTAAATAGATTTTGTAAATAGTACAGTTGAAATGATTAGAATATTTCCAATATGTAATAAGGTCGAGGTAATTAGTTAAAGAGATTTAATATAATGTGATATGCAAATGAGCATAAGTCATTCGATATGGGGGTGGTTTGTAGAATAGTATATAATGAAATTAGGCAAAGATTCTTATGTCTCCTATAACAGAAACATCCTAAAATGGGTTCTAATGTTTCTCTCCCAGGAGAGATCTACCCTGTTACCTCCTTTATATTTCGTTGATGATGGAGAGCTGTACACACAGACAGAAACACACGAACCCTATTACTTTATAAAAATATAGATATAGATAAGGAAGAAAGGAAAAATTGCAATAATATTAATTAATATTAATAATATTAATTAATTTTTTCCTTTTTTTTTCCTTGTACACATTTTTGTGAATTTTTCCAGGGATTTCTGCCTTTGGATTATTATGGACCATCTTCTTCCAATTACGGTTTTTTTTTGGATTTTACTTGTGCAAATGGAAATTCAATTAACTTTCTTGAAGTTATATATTTGGATTTTACTGTCACTGGATTATTTATCTTCCACCATACTATCCATTCATGTATATTTTTCTTCATTATATTCCCTCTGCTTCACTTTTTTGTTTTCAAGTAAGATCTTTGACTTACTTGTTGTTTCATCAAATACTTTTGCATGCAAAATCCGATCCTGCATTTTGCTAATTCCTACCCTCTCATGAGAAGGAAAGTATTTCTTCGCAACTCCGCGGATTAAGGACTATCCACTTATCTAGTGTTTCCTTTTCAGATTAAATTTCAAAGTGTTTTTAACATGTTTTATTAACTGTTTGCTCGTATACACACACACACACACACACACACACACACACATATATATATATATATATATATATATATATATATATATATATATATATATATATAACCCACACAACATATTTCGCCGTTGAATCTTATCAGTGATTATAAGTTTCGTGCTCATGCATCGATCCGCGTGGGAGGCACTAGCTTTCAAGACTTATCAAATCTAATGCGAGGACTTATGGCAACAATGTCATTAAGGCAATGGGAATTATCAGTAGATTTTGTTTCCGTGATATCAGCTGCTTGCGCACTATTTCCTTTTGAGATATTGAATAAGGTAGATAGAACGCAGAATATAAAAGAAAAGTCTGATGAAATATAACTTGCTATCTGCATACATTGTTTACATTTTGATTAGTATCTTATTTATTGTTATCTCTAGGAATATTAAAAAGAATGCATTCGAGATGCATCAGGTTTTAATAGATTCGTGTCTCTAGTATTTGTATGATTACAATATGGAAGCGTGAAAACTAACGACTGAACTGTTAGGGTTTATAATCGCGATTATTCGAGTAAGCTAACATGAAAGATATATAGTGTTTTAGTCAAGTAATTTGTTAATCCATTAAACGAGACAAGACGCAAGCATATACGCGGTTTCATAAAGCTATGCTATACTATCTGTATATATATATATATATATCTATAAAAGTGAACGTGTCTGTGTGTCTGTGTGTCTATCTGTGTCTGTCTGTGTACATTTCCCTACGCAATAACTCTGTCAATTTTTAGTCTACAGACTCGAAATTTGATATATAGTGTACTGAGATTTGGGAAAATCGATGTGATCGGTTTTCGGCCAGAAGATTTGCTGTTAAGGAGTCAAAGTTCAACGATTTGATCTTTGAGAACCCTACGAAACACCTCCGACAATTTTGGGTCTAAGCACTTGAAATTTTAGGTATAGGTCCCTTGGACATGGATCTAACTTAATAACATGATTTGAGCCCAAAACAATAAATGTTAAGGGGTCATAATAGGGGCCAAATTAAAAAAAAATTGACCTTTTTTTTTTTGCTCAGCATACACCTCCAAACACCCGGGCAACGCCGGGCAGCCATGTTAGTGTAATATACAACTATACAAGACAGAACAATATAAGAAAGTATAAATCAGCCGAAGCTTTGTTTGAAAAAATCCCTGTCATTGGCTAATAAAAATATCAATCTGTGGAATGGAATAATAATAGATATGATATCTGCTTTGAGAAAACACCGCGTGTCTATATAAAAGAACAAGAAATCCATGCATTTTAGCTCGTGAATTACTTAGGGGTATAAAACGGCCAGGTGTAACTTAATTGCCATCAATATATTTTCATATCTTACTATATATATGCATATATATATATATATATATATATATATATATATATATATATATATATATATATATATATATCCATAACTAAAATAAATGTTTCTTATATATTGATTTCAGAAGATTAAAACATATATTACTTTACCTTGTATATATATATATATATATATATATATATATATATATATATATATATATATATATATATATATATTATAAGGTAAAATTAAAAGCCAAGAACAATGCGAGTTTTTTTTTTTATATAGAGTAAAATTAAATGCAAACAAAAGAAATAAAGTTCTTCTTTTTGTTGTTTGTTTTTTCTTTTTTACACAAATTTTAACTCTAAACAACAGTAATTTTTTTTTCTGTTGTATTCAATGGTGATATAAATCACCATTGAATACAACAGAAAAAAAAAATTACTGTTGTTTAGAGTTAAAATTTGTGTAAAAAAGAAAAAACAAACAACAAAAAGAAGAACTTTATTTCTTTTGTTTGCATTTAATTTTACTCTATATAAAAAAAAAAAACTCGCATTGTTCTTGGCTTTTAATTTTACCTTATAATTTTCTTCAACAATGCTTCAAGCAAACTACAACCTACTTATATATATATATATATATATATATATATATATAGAGAGAGAGAGAGAGAGAGAGAGAGAGACTACCGAAGTTAAGCATTGTTAAGTGTGGTCAGTAAAATTTGGGAATGCAAGGTGATGTATGTGCTTTCCTTCGATTACTACTTTCCGCGGGAAACAGTTTGTATAGACCCAAGCGAAGTAAGGTTGTTATTGCGCAACACTTGCTTCAAAATTACACATGCGAGCACTCTTACAAGAGGTATCCATAGTCTCCTGTATAGAACAGAGGCCATACATATACATATATATTTCTTTTTAAATATATTTCTTAGATAAAGCATTAATAGCTCAATAGTGAAAACCTAGAGCTATGAATATTCTTTAAGTTTATAATTAATCCGAGAGCAAAAACGCTATGTTCAGGGGAAAATTATTTTATTTTATAGCCAATTGATTGTTGAATGTTTTCATACACTTTTCATATATTTTTCGTACAATTTAATAGCATTTTTGTCTCTGGTCTTATAATTTTGATCATGTATAAAAAGCCTAATTTAATAAACGTGTAAATTTTAAAAATAAATCTTTGGAATGTAGTTTTTTGTTTTCATAACCTTTTAGATTGTAGTATTGGTGACCTTAAGCCGGAAGAGTTTAAAATCTGTCCTTAAAAAAGTTTTTGAAAAAGAATTTTAAATAGTCTTACATTTTTGATCAGCGGTGTGTATATATATATATATATATATATATATATATATATATATATAGACCTTTTATATATAGCTGAATTTCTGTTTACGTACATACTGAACTTCTTACCAATCATCTATTTATCGATCTGTATAATATTATATTCTATACACATAAGTAGGTTTACCCCAATTTTTATTAATTTTTCTTTACTACCATTTATTTATAAATGTATATATCTATAAAAGTGAGAATGTGTGTGTGTGTGTGTGTGTGTGTGAGGACACTTCTCAATCATATAGTCAATAAATTTGGTGTTAGGGTATTCAGAGAGGTGGAAAACTTTAAATTGGATTTCATTCGGTAAAAGGGCTGCTAACGGGTCAAAACTGAAAAAATGATACGTGGTGGGGGTTGATCGAATTTTTATTTGTTTTTCAACTGTTTCACGAATGCTCATGCGTGCATAAGTCACATGAGTGATTACTTGTGTTAAGAATAAGTAGGTTTGAAAACACGTTTTGAAAAACATGTCAAGCTAGTCCACTGGTTATCGTACTTGATTCACTGTCTTTCGGTTTTGGTTTAGATCAGAGCTCGAGTATTTTTTTTACTTACAAGAAGTGAACTATTTAGAAAAAAATCATAATACTCGCATGCAAATATCTCAGTTTATTTTCGTTATTTTTCACTTCATTTTTTAAAAGGAATTTAATCTTACGCTTAATAAGTATGGTATTTTTGTTTATAATAAATAAGATTTATGCATAAATAAAATAAAATATTTATGCGTATTTTACGACCGGGCAACGCCGGGCAGCCTGCTAGTATCAAATATATTTACCGATGGCCCAAATCTGTCTATATGAATGCCCATGTTTGTTTTTATGTTATGAAAACCAATATGTTTGCATTTAGTACATTCAAATAAGTTTTAATGAGTTATAACTTTTTCGAAGAATCTAAACACAGAGCTGTAGTTTTCTTTGAATCTAACCTCATTAAATCACTTATCGGTTAAGTCCATACCTCATTGATACTTCTTGATGTTTAGAGGAAGAGGAACTAAAGAGAATAATTTTGATGTTATATTGTCTGACTCGAAGTAAATATCGACTTGCAACAACTGTAACCAACTTTATTAGTCTTTATAATATAATTTAACAGTCTTTAACAGATATTGGATACCCACGAAGGGGTTCCTGCACGTGAAATGTTTGTGGCAGGAGGTGCGCAATCTCCAACCACACCTCTCCTGAGTCAACATTGTTAAATACCAGTAACAAGTGAAGTGTATGTGCAAGGTGACTGAAAACAAATGCCAAGATAAGCGGAGAGCAAATACAGGGCCTAGAATTCCTAAATGGTCACCCATCTGGTACTAACCAGGTTTAACGTTGCTTAACTTCGGTGTGTCAACGCGATTATGCCGCATCCTATGCTATAATTTCAAAATAACTTAAATCGCAACTCTACATACTCATATTCGTACATTTAAAATGATAGTGTGCTTACTTTTTTATTTTACGACATACTAACACTTGTGTAATTTAATACAGAATTTGGTAATTAAAAAAAAATTCTTTGATGAAAGTTCTTCAGATCTGAGCATGCTTATTTATGACGTTTAATTTCATTGTTTTTGTTTTATGGCATATTAACCATTTTCAGGTCCATGTATTTTGGCAAAAGTCTTTATGCGTCATGATCTTTATATCTTCAAATATCTATTTATAATGTTTAATTTGGTTGTTTGGAGAAAAATTGGTGATTTTAGTTTTGGTTTTGAAGAACATGATTGATTTTTTTCAAAGTGAAAGGGAAAACAATAACTTAAAGGTTTAGTGCAGTTAAGTTTAAAAAAGTTAGTTTGGTAGCACCAGCAACAAATTAGGAGGTAAGATAATTTTAAAAAAGAATAAAAAAGACAGAAATTGAAAAAAAAAAAAAAAAAACGAACGTAAGAAAAGATTACTTTATTTTCGGTGATTTCCATACAAGATCTTTTCTTAGTGAGACTTCTTTTGGTAAGAATGCTGTCAATACCATGATACACATACGATACATATAATTCCCCAACCACCTCATTAAAATCATAGCAATGTGCAATATATAATAATAATAACACACGCACGCATATATATATATATATATATATATATATATATATATATATATATATATATATATATATAAATGATCAATTTTGGTTTAGTTGAAAGTCTATTTTAAAAAAATCTTGAATATTAATATTTTTCAACAAATAAGATATAAATAAGAATATAAACATTTATAAATTTTTCACATTAATTATATATGTATGCGATTATATTTTTATTATCATTATTAATAATAATAATAATAATAATAATAATAATAATAAGAAGAAGAAGAACAACAACAACAACAACAATAACAACAACAACAAAACAATAAAAATACTAATAGCACAACTGAGGGAACAAATCTACCACTCCCTGAATAATCGTGAACTTCTCCCCGAGGAACAGAAAGGACGCCAGAAAGGAAAAAAGGAACACGTGATCTGCTATACATAGATCAAAAGGAGGTAAAAAGAAGAAGAAAGCATTCAGCCATGCCATGGATCGACTACAAAAAGGCGCACGACAGGATCCCTCAAACATGGATAATAAAATGCTTAAAAATGTATAAAATACCAACCAGAATCATCAACGTGATTGAAAATGCAATGAAAACATGGAGACTGGAACTGACAGCTGATGGACAACACATAACAGAAATTAACATACAAAGAGGCATCTTCCAAGGAGATTCACTATCACCATTTACTGTTCATCATAGCCATGATGCCCCTGAACAAAATACTGAGAAAGTACCAAGCCGGATACAAATTATATATATATATATATATATATGTGTGTGTGTGTGTGTGTGTGTGTGTGTGTGTGAGTAAACAAATACACATACCTAACTTTGTATTACATATCCCAGAAGAAGTAAAATTAATGTGCAGTCTCTCAGTCTATAGGAATTGAATGTAAATTTAGAAAACTACATATTTACTTATATATAAAAGGCACTTTGTATGAGTGAGTGAGTTTCTTATAGACTCTGAAACGGCTAGACCGATTCTGAACTTTCACACTATATACTTTATGTGTCTGGAAGTGTTCTTAGGAATGCTACTGATAAGTACTGAAAATTATTTCTCAATAATCGAAAAATCCGATTAAAAAAGGAACAGTTAAAGTTGACACCTTACAAAGCCTAACATCACAAGTGCACCTGAAATAATTTATCATCGCACAAGCAAAAGGACCGGGCGTATTAAATCAACAGTAAGTTCTTCTGATAAAACAGAGGCGCGTCCGAAATGAATATTTCTGTTTTAAATATAATTGATCCACGATACTTGACTTTTGCAGTTTATCTTTTAATTCAGATCATTATATAACAACATTTTTAAATCAATAGTAAATTCTTTGATAAGACAGTCCGTTCGAAATGAATTTTTTTTATTTAGAGCACAATTGAAGCATGATACTTGGCCTTTGCATTTTAAACTGTAATTCAAGCCATTATATATAAGATTATAAAATCAACAGTAGGCTCTCTACAGTGCAATGTAGAGTACACTGTATTACGAACTAAGTCACTGAGAGAAGGCATACAAAGTTTTCTCTTCGTACTTTGAAGTGAGTCCCCGACTAGAGCAGACAGATTCGATTGAAAAATAGTCATTGTCATAGATTTCGATGAGAATTAAAATATGGGAGAGTGAAAAATTTGTCAATTATCATTACATCCCTTGCATAGTCGGGTCTCCCTACTAGTTAGTTATTACTTATTCTGTGTGTATTCTTTATAAGACACTAAAAAATTAACAACCGCAATCATCTTTTTGTGTAGTGATTGAAAAAATTGTTCAGTATTTTCTGAACAACGTAATTAGCACGAGCCATTAAAATCGGTAATAAACAATGGCTTAACTAGTTGGGTAAACTTGACTTCCAGAAAAACTATCACGAGACCAAAAACTCCTATTAGTCTCTATAAAAAAATAAAAATATGAAGGTATTTGAGAGATATGGTTGATCATCTTCAATTTCAAAGAGAGTACTGAAGTAGGATTTGTGCAGTGTTCCCGAGCATCTAAATTAGAGCTCCCTCTATTCTAGAGTTGTAAGCCATGTTTAGTTTCAGAACAGTTTCCGATGGTTAGATATTCTATACAAGTTCTGCAGATGAGTGGCTCTCAGTAAACAGAGTTCTGGAGTTGACTGGTTCTCAGTAGTTTTTGAGTTGGTATCAACAGAGCAAAAGATTCTTCCCGTGTTGACACGAAGAAAACATATGCGAAGTTGCTACAGAAAACGTTTAATTTTTATGGAGCAATTCTGGTTTCTGATTGGTTGGTAGCAGAACGTGAATTAATTTGATTCGTCAGTTCCTACCAGCGTCGTTTATAAATAGAATCTCCGGACTGTGCGGTATCATACCACCATTACAGTTAAAAATATTGCAACATATTTAAACTACCCCTTTCTCATATTTTTCAGTTCTAGAACTTATGATGAGTGTTTATTGCATAAATGGCATACAATTCTCCACTTAAATCAGATCATTATCAGACTTCTGCATACCATTGTACTGAAGGATGCAAAGTCTATAAATTAAACGTTGAAAATTACTTTTTTTAAGCAAAGTTTTTTAAGAAAAACTATTTCTTTTTGCAAGGTCAGCGACGCTGCGAGTTCTTTAGTGTGTTATAAACTACAGCGAACTTATTTTATGTTTGAAAGACAGACACATGAGTAGTTTTTCACTTAATGCAGGAAAGAAGTCTTTTCTTCCCAGTTCACCATCGACTTTCCGTTACACACACTCGCTTACTACAGTTTTCGATGTAAAACTGCATCGGTGAGCCAAAATCTAAGTACAAAAGTTTCTTGTATTTCTTGTTTCTATCTTTTATCTTCTTTTCTTATGTTAGGTTTCGTTTTGCAATTCCATTCACATGATTTTATCTGTCATCGATTAATGCTTTATATATATATATATATATATATATATATATATATATATATATATATGCGTGTTGATTCAATTTATTTCTTATAAATGTTCCTTCTTTGTCTTTTCTTTATGTGCATGGTTGTGCTTTTGTTATTTTCCTAACCAGTCACAACTTCTGAAGAACAAGACACCAATCAAGAATAAGTGTTCATGAGATGGATGGATTAAAAGTTGAAGGATAAGTAATATCATGAGATGATTAAAAATGATAAGTGAAATAAGTAAAATAGAATTTTTATTTTACTTTGTGGTCACCTGTTACTAAGGTCTAGGAGCCAATTAAAAATAAGAGTGAATGATTGTTAGGAAGACGGTTAGACAACACCGTGACGATCAGTAATTGTTGAACTTGGGTATTTATATAAGAACGAAGTATCTTAAGAGTAACGTTACTGGGCGCGCTACATGCTGTGTGAGCTAGGGTCAAAAGGAAGGATGTGCATAATGTATTATTACCTAACACTGAATCGTAGGAATATATAAATGCGGACTTAGCTTTTTTTCTTACACACATTCCGCAATTTTCGTGTGCTTTTGTTTATGCCTTTTTCTACTGCAACAACGCACTTGCTCAAAACGCCCCATTTCGCCGTACTAAAACGGTTTCCGATTTCACCTTACTTTATGTAGTTTTTTTTTCTTTTTCTGAAACTCAAAGGCGATATTCAATGATCCCTAATCGAAAGGCGTGGACGTTATCAAGTAAGTTTTAACAACAAAATGGGAGACTTTTGATATATATATATATATATATATATATATATATATATATATATTGGAATTAAACTACACTGTTATATATATATATATTATTTTTACACAATGTCACCACTTATCAAGGCCCGGAAGCCACTCAGGGATAAGGGTTATTGCAAGTACATTATGTTAGTGTGGAAATTTGATGAAGTGTTTATTTAAGGGGCGGTTCATTAGGAATTTGTTAACGTTGGACTTGAAGAAATCCAAGTTGTAGTCAGGTGGGAAGCAGGAAGACGGAACAGAGTTCCACAGGCGTGCAGTTCTAAGAAAGAAGCTTTGTTCATGGAATCCACGTTTTGATTTAGACACAGATAAAGAGTGGGGGAAATATTTCACAGTGGATTCAGCTAGACGGGTGTTTTTCGTGAAAGATTGGCGAGGGGGGACCAGAGATTGGAGTTCAGACGAGCTATATATAAACTAGGAAACTAAACTCTACTGGCTATATATATATATATATATATATATACCTCCTCCTTTTAGAGATACAATGTCTCACAGGTCACAATTATCTGAATACATGAACGTTCATGACATACCGTGCTGCCTGCTAATTACTGTGTCATGATATTCGACCAAGAAAATGCAGACTACGAACAAGTTCGCGTACACCCAGATCATTAGGATAACAAAGGACGTTTAAGACGAGAAAAGTTGCATTTACCTAAAATGATCTGTTTTCAGTGAGACGGGGTTAGATAGGTCGATAATTATTGATTCATCATGTCCATACATCTACAAAACCAAAAGTTTGCACGAGCATGTTACCAAGAGCTGCAAACTCTACCATTAAACTTCTTTAACTTTAGGCCATGTGACGCCATATCCATTTCTAGTGCACAAATGGTCGAACTGGCATTTAAGTATACGCAGCTGATACCAAATGAACCCTATTTCTTGTTGCTTTCAACTACATAGAAGGATGAAAGTGATTTAGTAAATCCGAAAAAAGAGAAAACCGTGCATTCAATAATTATTACTATTAATAAATATTTTAACCAATAGACATACATATATACTTACTTACCTGCTTTCCAGCCCACTACAATATGGCTGTCTTCAAGTCCAATGTAAGCAAGTTCTTGATGAGCCGTTCCACTACAGTTTTCAAATTTACCGAATTTCCACTACTAACGATTACTATTTCTGACACAGTTCACTCTTTAACCCTTATCCTCGAGTGGCATCTGAGCCTTGATAATTGGTGACTCCTGTGTAAAAAAATGCAACAATGGGGAAACACTATTACATTTTTACTTGCTTACTATTTTGTTGTGTTTCGCATACACGATTATCTAATTTTGAGTGTATGTTTATTATTATGTGGATTATTAGATTGAAAATTTGCCGTGAGTTCAGGCATATTTAACACTCCTCTATCTATGATAGTATGGATTCGTCTGGTACTTGGTAAGTCAGACATTTCTGCCTTCGAGAAGAGAGCATACACGTCCCTCCTCTTGGCCAGCCTGGTGTCCGGCCCGGGCCAGAGTGGTGTGTGGTGTATGATCTGACGCTGCATCCAAGTTAAATTGTTCCTAGTAAATGGAGGGGAAACAATTGTATTTTTGCACACTGCCAGAATGCATCCTTTTGGAGGAGCTGGTTTTCTCCCACATTAACAACGACCATAGGTCACATGTTGTTTTCGTAGAGAAGCAAATAAACACCGAGAACACACGCGTAGTTTAACCGCTCGTAATGAACACGCTGGAACTCTTTCATCTTAACATTGTGACCCCTTAAAAAGGACCACAACACCGTGTGCCCCAGTTCTGTGATAGTTTGCTACCAATTCTGGGCCTGCTATAATTTAATTATATTATTTATAGCTTAACTCTCTACAACATGAGTATTTTGTGTAGTTAGTATGCATAAATGATGATCGATTGGCCACTGGCTAAAAAGAGGTCATTGATATTTACGGTTAAACTTAACAATAGGATTCTGATGTACATGTATAATATACAAGACGTACCAATGTCCCGGTGGTTAACAATTACTACCCTTTATTTATTCAATTTTTATTTCATTAAAAAATGTATAACATATCTGTTATGATATTCTTCTTGTTTAACTAAAATAGTATCTTTACTTACATATTATCCATATTATTATTTTATCATCATTATACTTTATTATTCATATACACTTTGCACACGAGTTTATAGTGGATACAGATACACACATGTAAATTAGACGGCGATGTCAAACGAGAGGTAATATTTTCTTTT
Organism: Euprymna scolopes; assembly: GCF_053919585.1. NCBI lineage: Eukaryota > Metazoa > Mollusca > Cephalopoda > Sepiida > Sepiolidae > Euprymna > Euprymna scolopes. The sequence continues at coordinate 36,004,879 of NC_136503.1, forward strand.
AGCGTAAACAGAGATATCTATATATTAATACGGTAGCGTGTGTGTTATTTTGTGTGTCAAGCTTACATCTTTTCCTTCCGAGTGCCTGTCGTTTAATTGTTATGATCTTCCATTATTTGTAATAAATAATTTTACCAAGAATTCTTTATAAGCTTTGGTTTCGGTTTCGATCATAGCTGAAGGAACTAAAGTTTTATATATATATATATATATATATATATATATATATATATATATATATATATATATATATATATATATATATATATATATTCTCCATAAGTTTTCGTTTCGGTTTCGATAGAAGCTGATGCACCCAAGTCTTATGAATATATTTTTTTATTTTTGAAATCACAACTTTATAATATCTAAGAATCAATAGAAAATTGACTCTATAATAATATGTACAAAACTAGCTGGAAACCCGGCGTTGCTCGGTCGTACAATACGCTTAAACATGATATTTTAATTTATACAGATTGCATATGTATTATTATAAAATCACTCCTCTATTGAATATTATGCATTATGAGGAATAATTTTCCTGGTGTACTAATTAGCAAAAAGCAAAAAAAACAAAACAAAACAAAAAATAATAATGATAATGTAGTTCATCAATTTCCGTCTGTATTGGTATATAATATCACGTCAGCTGATATTTGAGTTTGATGGCGAATGCCCTGGAAACTCACTTCTGATTAATGTTTAGTTTTAAAATATGCAAACAAAGAAATGATTTGCGGCGATTTTAAATGGTAAGTCTTCTTTTATCGTAAATTGAATTCATTAATATAAAAAAATATAAAAATAAAATGTGAAGTATATTGAACTAGGGATCATTCGATCTGTAGGCGAATGCTCTAACACTGAGCTATGTTTCCAGATGTCAATAAATCTGTTTTTTTTTTAACATGAAATTATTTGTTGAGATTTTATTATCTCTCTTGCGTCTTTCCCACAGAAGAGACGTTGCCAGCCCGTCTTTGCTCTATGTTTATTTTCATGGCAAGTGCTTGTCCGAGCTTCAATCTATGGTCCCTTTTCAACACAACTTTCAAAAATCTCTCATCTAGCTATGATTACTATTAACAATTTCTCCCACTCTCTATCTGTGCCTTATTCCAAACGTGAATTCCATGAACAAAGCTTCTTTCCTAAAACCTCCCGTCCGTAGAATTCTGTTCCGCTGGCCTGCTTTCCAGCTGATTACAGTATGATCGACTTCAAGTCCAATGTAAACAAGTTCTTGCTGAGCCACCTCTTTAAATAATCAAATTATACCAAATTCTCACTACTAACGATTACTACGCTGTTGTCCTGATAACTATTATATACTCATTAGCCCTTATACTCGAGTGGCTTTTTGGACTAGATAAGTGGTGCCTCTCCTTGTAAAAAAGTCGAACATGAAAGCAGATCACCTACTGTCAATCGATTTCACTTCACCAGCGAATGGCGTTCATAAAAGGATCTGTCAAACTCGCATTCTATGACTGTCAGTCCTGCTTTGTTTTATTTTTTATCATGCAAGTTTTTCCCTTCTTCGTGTTCAGCTAGATCGGAACCTGTTAGTTTTGGAATCAGATTTCGATGCGATAGAAACCATTTTTTTTTTTATCGAGCTGAATAACAAGATATGGTGCTGCTTTGGATTGTTATCCACACATTCTGAATCTACCAGAGTCGTTGCAAAAGTAAATCCTCCTATTTTTCCAACTCAAAGACGGGAGTGGTTCCATTAAAACGAGCGACCTTTTGTGCTCCAGAATTTATTTTTCTACATAGTCATCACTATTCTCAATGCACTTTTGCCAGGAATTCAATGACTCACCTATGCTTCTGACGCATGTCAATGACAGGGTTGCTTTCTTAGAGTCCTCATACCATCAAATTCTGTAACAGAGATATTAAATGTTCAAGTCATGAATGCATAAGTTCAGTCATCATAACAATCCAGTTTTAAATCCTCTCTGATTTATGGGGAAGAATAGAAAAATAGAAGGCATTATTTTTGGAATACTCCTCGTACTTCAGTACAACATCTACACTTCCATTGCGATCGACGTCACATGATTTTACTTTAAGGTACGATCTACGTGTCATATTGCAATCAACACGGCACAAGGCCAAGGAACACGCTTCTCTTGATTGATTTGGAAAGAATGTGTCGTTACAGGGATTGGAACCAACCCTAATCCTAACTCTAACCACCAACACAAAGAAATGAGAAGCGTACTATGCAGATATTTTTCCTTATGGATAACTAGCCAAAGCTGTGCGTAAACCACTTCAAATTGTGTGACTTTTTCATTTTAACACGTTTCTATTACTTACAATCTCGTTTTGTACGTTTATTAAAAGAAAAATTCTCTTATTTGTTTTCTGTTCATTATTTCAAATTGATAAAGTCGGTCTGTACGGAAGAAGTTTAGTTTAGATAAGTGTTCCAGTTTTTATTTTAAAAAAATAATTAACATTCGTACTTTAATTACACTTGCCATTCCGAGGAATAAATGCATTTTTTTCAATTGTCATTAGGTTTAGAGGGTTTTTATTATTAGTTTATACTCTCGTATTGAACAGTGTTGGTACAGCACTATGTCAATTTCCATTTTTACCTAAGTTCTTCCGCTTTATCTCTACAATTATATAAATGCAACTTTATCTGTGTCTGTGTGTTCGTTTGTTCCTTATAGCCTCCGAAACGGCTGAACAGATTTTCTTTAAAATTTACAGAACTTTAGTATATAAGTCTGGTAGTGATCTTAGTTAAGTTTTGTCTCAGAATACCCCCGATAATTACCGATAATCGATAATCGAAACTGTTAGTTTAATTTATCTATCATCGGTAAAGCCATTTTTTCCAAGCCGTCGCTTAGTAACAATGATAGAACAACAGCCTCTGAAAATTATACTGTGGTTTAAGTTGACAGCGTATTTTTTTTGTTTTGAATGAGGAGGTCTGTAGGTTCAAACTCCGCACATAAGTTTTTTTTCATTAACTGCAAAGAATTTTATAAGAATTGAAAATTTATGTGTTTTTTTGTTTGTTTTGTATGTAGGTTCAAACTTACACGTAAATATCTTAATGCTTTTCTCCCGTTATCTGGAAAGAAGATTACATAAAATAATTTTATAAAAAGAAACAGTAGGTTCTCTAGAGTGCAATGTAGAATAACATATACTTTGGACTAAGTTACTACATGGAGTCACGTGAAGCTTTCATGGATTTCGATGACAATAAAAATATAGGTTGGTTGGTTGTTTTTGTTTTACGGCATATCAACCATTTTCAGGTTATTTAATGCCGAATCCAAAGATTTCGAAGAAAATTTTTTAATAGAATATATTTGTTGTTTTCAAGTTGGTTTCTATTTAACCCATAGTTGGGACCCTAACAGGTACTACCACTCCGGGTCAGAGTGGACCTGGGAGCAATGGCAATTAAAGGGTGGCTCAATACTACCCAAAGCCCCCAAGCTGGGGCCTCACCACTGGATATAGTTTAAGGTCATATCCAGAGTGTGAAATATTCGTTGATCATCATTCAATCCTGGGCAACGTCGGGTCCCCCTGCTAGTAATTAATACCGAGAAAAATATTTTAAAAATTCCGTATAAAAAATACGCCACTTAGTATTTGATGAGCTAAGAGAGAGATGAGATGATAAATAGAGCGACAGGAGGTGGGGCAAAGAGAGATGGAAGAACAAGTAAGAGAAAATGGAAAGCGATGACATTGATCCCATTAAGCCGTTGACATAACAGGTTACGTTCGCCAAGAGACTAGACTAGACGACAGGTCATCTAGTCTATACAACTCACCGGGCTTTGATTGCTTCATGTTCTGTTATCTTGATTATGACGTCATGTTTTGTCAATGGCCATACTGGAAGACGTCATGATTTGCATAATGCACACTGGGTGCTGTAAAAGGCATCGTGCGTATTGGATAACAATTCTTTATGACGTCACAAAAATATGACCCCCCCAATTAAGAGCTAACTGATAAGAAGTACCGGAAGCAAGAAGAAAGAAAGGTGGATAAAACAAAAGGAAGGAGCGAAAATAGCAAAGAGTCTAGATTAGAGTGAAAAGGAAAAACGTATAAAATCCTATGATTATAAATAAATAATAAGCATATGTTTAATTAATAGAAAATGGATGACGTCACAAACGATTAACGGTAACATTTGTCACATTTATATACACACTAAATTACAAATTATCCGTTGGGTCATCTGGAAATAATAATTCACTAATCATCTCGTATACTTCTAAAACTGGGGAGTGTGAGTTCGTTTTTGGTCATGAGACAGAGCAACTGAGAATCATGACTTCCGCTAACTTCCGTTAGTTTTAAACTCATTGTTTTTGTTGTGAACCGGTAGGAACCCAGAAAAAAAACATTAGTCCGCATTTAGTGGACACGAATTATATTGAAAAGAACAAGTACAACAAATAAAGAGCGTAATTATACGTCAGTCCGACTGCAAAGTGTGCATAACGTTTAAAGGCATATTCATTCGATCTTTATAGTGTGAGGAAAATCCCATTGTAAAACGTAACGTGGACACCACAACAGTTTTTTTATATTTAAACATCTTTAGATCGATAATTTAGTCATACAATTTATATGAAAATGTTGGATTTATATGAATTTTACAACAGTTTCTCATTTAAATTAGAAAAATCATTAAAAATATTGGTTCAAAATTTACGGAAATTAGTGGAAGTCGTGATTATCAGTTGTTCTGCCCGATTAGCGTTTTTAATGAATTAATGTTTTAGATGGTGAAAGAAAGAGCGAATTTCTATCGTGCAAAAACGCTACACATACCTAGGAGTATTCTATATCTCTACAAGGCTACGGTTCGCCCATGCATGGAGTATTGTTACATACAAGGTTCTCGCTCTTAGATAGAGTTAAAAAAAGTCGCCAACCTAATAGGCCCTAAACTATCAACTAAACAACAACCTCTGTCTCATCGCTGAAACGTGACATTCTTATGCCTGTTTTACAAGTATTTCAATGGTAAATGCTCTGACGAACTCAAATCACTAGTACCCCCTCGACGACAATACTCTCGACAAACCCGACAAACAGTAAAATTTCACCATACACTGTAGAGACCCCTAGATGCTGTAAAGTCTTCTACTCTAATAGCTTTTTCTATCGGACTTCTGCACTTTGAAATTCTCTTCCATGCTTCCCTGACTGTACAGATAATCAGTAATTCAAGTGTAATGTAAATAAACTTGTCGCTGCCTAACTCCCTAAGTATCATCCCTGAAAATCTGGTCCCAATTAGAAACCCCTCACGCCAAAGTGGCTCTGTGTCTTGATTGGGGTGAAATAACAGTAAAACAATGTGGGAGATGACTAGAATGATGTTGATATAAATATATCATATGATATAAATATATCATATGATATAAATATATGTTGATATTAATAAATAGGAGAAAGCGGATGTAGAATGAAGAGTGAGAGAAAAAATAACTGTTTATTTATATTGCAAACGATACTAACGCTTTAGTGTGATGTTGTTTAAAGTGCTTCTTTGAACGTATTCGGAATTAGTGTTACACACGAATAAAAGTCGTTTTATACATATAGAGATATTAAAACAAAAATAATCTGATGAATAATATAAAATTAAATGAGCGGAACCATAGCCGCGAGTGGTATTTTATCCAAGCGTTTTCCACGATACGAAAGACAATAATCTAAAGCGAAAATTAAAACCAAACGGATGACTTAAAGAAAAGAGACAGGATCGATTAAATATTTAATCAATTCCCGCTTGGAACATAAATACATCTTAAAGGTATTCCACTGAAAGAAAGAGAAGCGATTATAATTTTAGATGATATAGTTCCGAAAAGAGGGCGAATATTTTAAAGCTTTCCTTCATATAATATATAGGTACTGCAACAAACCCTAAATCGCATTGTCACGCTAATGAAGACTCTCCGAATACTTCTAATATATCAGAAATAACCGAAGTTAGTAAAAACATATACAACCAAAAGCCAATACAAAATCAGCTAATAGTGCATTACATCGCACAATAAAATAAACTCACCTGAAATATTTAACATATATAACCAGAAAAAACTAAACATGCACAACGTATAATGCAGCTAATAAAATAAACAAACAAAACAAAACAAAAAAGCTAAACGCGCAATTATTTACGGAACAAAAAACAGCGTGCAATTGTCGAACGAAAGATTATTGCCAACAGAAAAGTATCCTTACGACAGACAAACGTCATATACAAGTCAGAATTCATACGCGGACGGAATCTCCAAACAAAGACTACATATATACACACGCGCATTTTCCTATTCAACTACAAAACCTACTCGAATTGTGCAACTTTTACCCAATACATAAGGGAGTTAAACGACACAAAATCATCAGTCTAACATCAACTTCGAAACAATACTTCAACTCCAATCCATAATAGTACAGCAACGATATGCAGTATATGTTTATATGAAAAAGTCGCTATAATGAAACATTATACTCAGAATATTACTGAGCATAAGATCCAAACTAATATTCCAAATACTGCATTTAATTAAGTGAGACACAAAACAACTCATACGAACATATCAAAATACAAAAAAAAAAAAGATTTCTAAACAACAACTAAACAAAACATATTCACTTTAATTAATAACACCGACAACATTAAAACGAGTATTAAATAAATAATAAAAACAACTTAGGCCCAAATACATCGGAAACAAAGACACATTTGGGCATTATTTTCACACAAAATTCAATAAAAACTGTTAAATTATATTAAAAAAACACAGATTACACCAAAAATACGCAAAAAATGCATACATTCGTTTGCACATTTGTGCATGTTTTAGTCTGATCTGTGTCTTTGCGCACGAATATATGCATCATTCAGTCAAATGAAAGAACACACACATATACAAAGATGTATACACATACGCAAATAACACAGTGTCTTTTTGGAAATATTAACATATAGGAGGTATATATATATATATATATATATATATATATATATATATATATATATATATATATATATAGTCTTTGAAGTTTTTAACCTTTAAAACTATACAAAAAAAATGTTTTTTATCATTCGTTAGAAAACCATCCAGTCAGTAAGTCATTTAATCACCTGCAATCACTGCATCAACTCGCTCTCGAATTTACCATAATACCAATAATTTATTTTTCAAGGGATCATCAGTTGTTTACCATGAAACACTGTTTCGGGGATTTAATATATATATATATATATATATCATCAAAGAATGAGAGTTCATATAGAAACGTTGTTTTAATTTGAATAAAATAAAATACGCATCAAGTGCGCTTGAAAGCCAAATCACAACGTAATATTAGGAAAATAAACAAATATTTTATTTGTTTGAAATTTACCACAAATATTACGTTGTGATTTGGCTTTCAAGCGCACTTGATGCGTATTTTATTTTATTCAAATTAAAACAACGTTTCTATATGAACTCTCATTCTTTGACCTTATTTTCGCGTTGGTTACGCACAGTTCAAACATTTCAAAATACAACCGCTAGAAACAACGCGCGACCTTTTACAAACAGACTTCTTTCTCCAAATTTACAACATGGCAAGGAAGAAGAAAATAAAATGAAACAACACACTGAAGATGGAGGATACCTCTGAAATATATTTGTGGTAAATTTCAAACAAGTAAAATATTTGTTTATTTTCCTAATATTACGTTGTATTTGGCTTTCAAGCGCCCATCATGCGTATTTTATTATATATATATATATATATATATATATATATATATATATATATATATATATATATATATATATATAAAGAATAAGTTAAAATGGTAAAAAGTTACATTGGAACTTTTATTACATTATCAACTTTATTACATTATCAAGTCAATAAGGGTTACAGCAAAAGAATAAGGCCATGGTATTTTGAAACTAAATATTTCTCGTCGGAATAGGAGAAAAGGCCGGCACTACACAAATATAAGGATAAAAAACAACATCGACATTGAAAACATTCAGATTATAAATGGAAAACAATTGGTGAGATAATATTATGGAGGCAAAAAAAAAAAAAAGAGAGAATTGCCAGAACGAAACAAAAAAGTAAAGAAATAAAAAATAAATTAAAATATAAATTAAAAAATAAAACATTATTTAAATATAAACAATTTTTTTTAAATCCTTAAAAAATTCTAAACAAATTTTGGATTCTCCTAGGTTAGGCTTATTATGAAAAAATGTTTTAGCTTAATTTTATATCTATATATCTATAAAAGTGAACGTGTCTGTGTATCTGTGTATCTGTGTACCTGTGTGTCTGTGTGTCTGTGTACATTTCCCTACGCAATAACTCTGTCAATTTTAAGTCTACAGACTCGAAATTTGATATACAGGGTACTGAGATTTGCTAACATCGATACGATCGGTTTTTGGACAGAATTTTGGTTGTTAAAGGGTCAAAGTTCAACGATTTGACCGTTCAGAATTCTTCCTAACTCCTCACGCAATTTTGGGTCTACGCACTTGAAATTTTAGATATAGGTTCCTTGGACATGGATCTAACTTAATAACTTCATTTGAGCCCAAAACAATCAATTTTAAGGAGTCATAATAGGGGTAAAAGTTGACCTCTGCGGTCTCTTCCAAATCACTCAGACAATTTCTGGTCTAAATATTTGAAATTTTATATAAAGAGTATTCAGAAATAGGGCAAGCTTTTTCACCAGTTCGTGTCGAAATTTTTTAGTTAGCAATATATGTATGTATGTATGTATGTATGTATGTTTGCATGTCTGCCTTAAACTTTCGTTTTTAAGTTCGACCTTTCATACGACAAATATCGAAAACTTGGCTAAAAAACATTAATATCTTCCCCCTCCAACTAAGCACTTTTCTACGGGGGGGGCACATTTTTCGCCGATATTTTTGAAAGTTATCCTCTCCTTTCGATTGTCTAGCCTTAATTTAAAAAAAAAAAGTTCGCTTCCGGTTTGGCGATGGTCGTAACAGCATAAACGTTAGATTTTACCCCGTTCTTTTCCTCCTTTGCGGTACGGGTTCGAGCCTGCCTTCCTACTACCACTTTCTTTTCGCTCAACATACACATTCAAACACCCGGGTAACGCCGGGCTGAAATGCTAGTTATAATATAAACATGGCTATAATACATGTTTATGTTTATGATAATGAAAGTAATATATATTTATTTATATATTTATTTATATATTTATAATCATAATCAAATGCCCGGGCAACGCCGGGCTGAAATGCTATATATATATATATATATATATATATATATATATATATATATATATATATATATATATATAAGTTAACGTTGGTCGTGTGGTTTGTTCCTTACTAATGGAGTGAGAGATGGTTTTGTGGGCGAGTTCTAATTTCCCAACCGGCTGTAATCGTAAACCCTTGCACTGATGATTCCCGGAAGGGTGAAATACTAAAATACTAGTGTCCGTAGGTATTAAAAATAATTATATATATATATATATATATATATATATATATATATATATATATATATATATATATATATATATATATATATATATATAAACTGAGCATTATGACGTTTGGAATATACATATTTCAACAACTCGGGAAGTGACCTAAGCATATTATTTTTGTAAACATCTAGTTACACCATATTCTTTTTGTAAACATCTATTTACCCAAACTCACCTCAGCCATCCAAAACTGTTTGAATAATTCAGATACAAATTGTTTTGTTAGATAAAGAAAATAATTCATTTCCACTGCATTTTCAATGGTATTAAGTAGTACATTTTTAAAAGGATATGTGCGCGCGTGAGAGTCAATAGTATGCATTTTACGAAACAGAGTTAGTAACGTGGGCACATTATGTATTTATTTTGTAAACTTTACTATTCCGGCTTATGTCGCCAAAATCTTACAATGCACCCCTTCAAAATAAAAAAGCGCCGAAATGCCGTATTTATTCCTTATACTTATAAATATATACGTTTTACTGTACCATGGGTTTTCGGTGTGACTAGGAAGGCGGAATGAATCTACGCAAGATGCGAAACCAAACCGCTTTGTCAGCAGTTTCGGCCTCCTACCTTTAAAGTTAAAGTTCTGAACATTTTATTCCCAGTAATTTTCCACACTAGAACACTCAATATTTTATCTAAAATTTCCGAAAATGAAGCGCTTTAATTATAAAAGCATTGCCCCATGAAAAAATGCTTTTAATTCTGTTACGTAGGTTTTTAAAAAAAATCGGTGCGCGTGTAGATTAGTGATTTTTTAAACCAACGCTTTTCAGGTGAAAACATTACATGCTTGCGTGTCATATCGATATTAGTACAAATGCTAAAAATTACGAAAAATGATCCAGTTAATGTGCTGCTACGTGTACTTTTAATAAAATAAAAACAAAAAAAGAACATTTACAATTACGTTCTGAGATTCTATGTTTAAAAATGTCCGACCCTTAATTAAAATCAATTTAAGTCAAGAAAGATAATTCAGTTTTTCATAGTGAATTATTCACACAACTCTTCGACATTAAAAGATGCGATGAAACTCGATAATTCGATAACTTCTATTTTTTCTTGTAATTATTTTTTTCTACTGGATCATGTTTCGTATTTTTTTTTTTTTTTGGATTTTATACTAATTTCTATACTTAAGCACACAATAATGTATTCAACTAAAATGCGTTGGTTAAAAAAATCATATATCTATACAAACACCTAAAATGTCTCAAAATATAGAAGTAATACAATTATATGATTCTTTGTTAGGATTTTCTCAGCAAAAGCTAAGTTTAATCTTAATATTGGGCTGTTTGTTTTCAATTATCTCCCTCAAAAGAGTTACAGCTAGACAGACACATCAAAGCAATAACACCACTTTTCTCCAGCTAATTCCTGAGCTCACACTTCGCGCACATCAAAACGAAGATTTCTGATTAGTTTAAAATTGTATTTCCCATGATGCATTTGTCGTAGTCGATCGTGCGTTTTTATAAAAGATTGCGTTCCACTTGCTTTCTCCTTATGCTCCTGTTTTAATGAAGTTGAGCTTTTGATAACAAAGCTAATTGTGTTTCTGGTTTTAAAATATTGATTAGCGTCCCGCCCACGCCGCACAGTTTCCTTTGCTGCTCGATAATAGTAACCGTCGAACAGACCAATTTGCATTAAATGTGTTTCTCACCCGCAATTTCAATTTTCAGTTGAACACGTTCAGCTTTTTACATAAACGCCCACGCGATTTAAAAAAAAAATTGATTGAAGCTTATCAAGAAAGTGTATCAAAAGTACAAATCTGAAAGTATGAACCTTTTGTTAACGGAAATAGCTCTAGACAAGGCATGAAACCACTTGATGTAAAAAGCTAAAATACCACTTCAAGGTCAGAAGCTAGCCAACGATAAGCGTTATACGGATAGTTTTAGTCTCAGAAAACAGCATTTCTACCTCTCCATTGTCAGAAACATCGCTCATGTAATGTGAGGGCTAAAAGGCAAAATAAGGAAATCGAAAGTTACGAAGCTGCGAGAAATAAAACAGCAGTGTAGGTGATGTTAAAATTGTACCATTTGTAGCTTAAAGGGAGTAAAAATAATAGAAAATCGCCCATTTTTAATCTTTTAATATTAAAACGAAATTTATTAATACAAATCTTTAGTTTATATTACCTCCTTGAACGGTTTGTAACTTTAAATCTTTACCTAGCTCCTAATGCTTTAAAAATTACACGAATAAAAATGTTAGTTAAATGTTATGGAAAAGATGTTATTCTCATTAGAGAGTAACTAACTATGATGAATTATTTACGTATTGTTTTTATTGACAAACACGTTGGAATCTTTATTTTTTAATTCATAAAATACGTATCCAGTATAAACAATCCTTAAAACTACGTGATATTGTTATATAGTTCATTATTATTATTATTATTATTATTATTATTATTATTATTATTTTTTGTGTTATTGTTGTTATTATGAATAGTTATTAAGTCTTATTAAGTGTGAGTCTTAGAGTCTTAGTAAGAGAGATGTTGTTGTGTTCTGTGTTCGTGTTATGAAGAGATTCACATATATATAAAATGTTCGTACTTAGAAGTGTAGATATGAGATGTAGAGTTCACATTGTGTATGTAAAGACATTTTAAAACACATGGTATACAAGACATATCATGACAATTTTCACTTTACCTTTTGGTAGAATTACAACACAAAGACGACGTTTATAAAAACACATGATGGGTTTATTTCTTTTCCGACCGGTCGTGGTTTTCTTAATCAAGAATTCAAAGTTTCACATTCTATCTTTCAAAGGTGACCGTCTCGCTTCCAGACGTTCGACTCTCATCTCCAGACTGTCGTCTGTCGTCCTCAGACTCTCTCTCAGACTACCTCCTAAGTTTCTCCCTGCTTAACTCTAAATTTTCTAACTATATCGAGAACTTCCCATTTTCCATGACGTCATACACATGTTAAAACATGTGTCTTCTTTCACGTGTTCTTGAAATGCGTGTCCAAAACTTTTTCCTTTGTTTACAAAAGGAATTTTAACCTATATTCCCAGTAACCTATATTTCCAATATGTTAAAACATGTTTATTAAATTATCTTATAGTTGCATTCTTCAATTGAATTTTCATAACAGAATTGACAATGCATATTCTTTTCTTAAAACTATTTTATCTCTAAGATAAACAATGGTTTGTTTTTTTTTACATTCCATTTCCTAATTCTCTCTCGTAATCTATTTCTAACCCTAAATTACGAGGTTCGAATTTCGTCTATTCTATTTCATTTTCATTTTAACTAAATCTCTCTATTTTTATACTTACATGAAAAGGGGACAGCCCTTATCATGTAACATCATTAAAACATGAAATTCGAACAGGCTCCCATCTATGGATTAAATAATGAGATATACTGTATTTGTAACCTTGGTAGATAATTAACCCAAGAGAAGAAGAACTTAAAACCAATATAGATTGTTCTTGATAACTCGAAAGCAAGCAGACTCGGAAGGTGAAATATTCTAGTATCTAGACAGTTGAGTCACTAAAATGTGATCAATGTGTAAAGCCGACATCTAGAAGCAACGGTTCTATGGCCACATGCACTCTTTAAATCCATTGCTGGAGAAAAACTGAATTGACTAAGCACTGATGCACGTTTAAGAATATGGACTTACATCGGTGGTATTCCGGTCAATCTATGTAATTCCAACATCTATATGGGGTTCAAACATAGATGTAACCTATGTCTAGAAGAAAAGATGAGAATGCTTAAATATGAGCATAAAATATATTGAATAAGAGAGATGAATCAATAGGTAGATGTAGATACAGGCACAAATTCAAGATTTCCAGTGTATGAGACACGATTAATTCGATACCGTCAAACCGACACATTAGACTCAGAATTAGCGTATTTAGAATATGTTGTCATTAATAGCGATTAATATAGACTATAATAAGCTTGCCCAAAGTCTGACTATATGCGCTACTGGAGAAAAAAAGCAATCAATCTATATCCGCAAGCTGTGAGCCCCTTTTCCTAATGTCCATTACCACGGTCGTTGTGACTACAGCCTCTTTCCACTCTGGGTGTTTCAGCATTGGGATGCAGCCAACTATTTTCATTAGTAGCAGCATCTAAGGCACGAAAATCATTTGGGCCTCCACTAAATTAGACGTGGGAGACATGAGTATAACTGTAAATGGGTGAGTGCGAGAATACGAATGCATGAATATATACACATCGATGTATATGGGTATGTGTGAATTTATGTGGGTATATGCGCAAGATGTACATAGCACATGAGTATGTATATGGGTCATAGGTAAGTACAGGCACACGTATGTACTGTTTGTGCGTATTTATAGGTATATCGATACACATATATGCGAATGAGTGCGTGGAGTTACATATATGTATATAGATATGCAGGTATGCATATATATGTATTTGTATATATAGATCTTGTATATATATATATATATATATATATATATATATATATATATATATATATATATGGTGATCATCACTTCTTGACAGTAGAAGACCATATTTCCCCTGCTTTATGGTTGATTTTTCATCCATTTCCGTGTACTTTTAAAATATTATTATTTTTTTTGTTTTTGTTATTTCATTTAATATGTTTTATAATTTATTATTATTATTATTTTATTTATTCTATTTTAATTAAATTTTAAAAAATTATTTTGTTTTTTAAAAATTATTAATATATACAGTGATACGCACATACATATATACATGTGGAGATGTGATCAAGATGCATTAATTTCTATCTACTGTGGGAACAAATGTGGCTTTTCTGACAAGGTCTGCTCTTACACAGTTCACACTTAAACTGAGATTGAGGGACGCCAACTGATGCTTCTCTACTGTGGACATTCATATGACTCTTCAGGCCTCGATTTACAAACCACAGAGCAAATAGAACATCTGTGCCCCGTAGTGTTTTACCCATCAAAGAAAGACTGATTTCCATGTGATCACTTGTTGCTAGCTAGGCCGGCTCCAGATAAAGTCCTTTTACCGCATAAATCACAGACGTGGTTCTGCACGAAAGCCTCCGACAGACCTGATATATCTGACAGATTTTCTTCCGGATATCACGCGTCATTTTCGCATGCTCAGATTTGTTCTTCTCAAAGCTATCACAGCCATGATAGACCAAGGAGCGCCACATTTTACGATCATCAGAAGCACCTTCCCAACTGAACACGTCAATACTGAGAGATTTAAGATTATCTTTAATGTTGTCCTTAAAGCGTTTCCTAGGTTTATGTTATGGACGCTTTCCTTGTATAACTTCACCATAGAACAGGCGGTTTGGCAATCTCTCGTCGTCCATCCTTGTCAGATGTCCACCCTACCTCATCTGGTTGCATATAATCATCTTCTTGACACATGGTACGTAAGCTCGCATGAGGACATCCATATCAGGTATAAAGGAGCTCCACCTGATATCCAGAACGTGTCTCAGAAATTTCTGGTGCACTCTCTGTATGTCTTTTATGTATCTACCATAAGTTGTCCAGGCCACAGAAGCGTAAAGCAGAGATGGTAAAATACAAGATTGATAGACACTGATCTTTATACGAAGATTTATACCCCTGCCAGACCACACTCGCTTTTCCAAGCCACCAAAAGCCTTAGTGACATGCTGTATCCTATAGTTGACATCAGCATCCAGGGTTCTGTCTCTGGCAAGAGTACTACCCAAACACTGAAATGTGTCAACCACGGCAAGTCTCTGGTTGATGACAAAATATTTGGTTCTACATACACACTACCGGGTGAAGGTGTGAGCATGACCTTAGTCTTCTTAAGATTAATATATGGTCTTTAGTTTATATATTTTTAATAACTGACTCAACAAAAAAAGTGTTATTTGATGGTCTGTAGTTTATATATTTTTAATACCTGATATAACAAAAAGAAAATACTTATTTTCCGATTTTTTGATAATGCTAAATTCAATTGTATACCTACAAAAATCGAAAATGTATAATTTTATTCTTTTGTTATTGCAGGATAATAATACACATTTGAGAACGGGGAAACCCTAGGATTTGAGGTAAATCGAGAGAGTAATGCCTATTAATATAAATAGAAAATAAAATACTGTTTAAAACAATTAATCCCATAACGAAACACATAAATCAGTAAATGTTGGAAAAGGCAGTAAAAACGAGTGAAAAAGGACTAAATTGTGAATTTAAGAAAGTTCTTTATATGTTCGACACATATTAAGGTTTAAAAACAACTCGATGAACGTGATTAATGAAATGGATGGCTTGAGAGTTGAATGATAGAAAACATATAAGAGAATTGAAAACGATGCATGCAAAGTGATCACCACTTATCAAGGCCCGGAAGCCACTCAGGGATAAGGGTTATTGCAAGTACATTACCTTAGTGTGGAGATTTGATGAAGTGTTTAATTAGGGGGGCGGTTCATTAGGAATTTGTTAACATTGGACTTGAAGACATCCAAGTTGTAGTCTGGAGGGAAGCAGGCAGACGGAACAGAGTTCCACAGGCGTGCAGTTCTAAGAAAGAAGCTTTGTTCATGAAATCCGCGTTTTGATTTAGGAACAGATATAGAGTGGGGGAAATTTTTCACAGTGGATTCAGCTAGACCGGTGTTTTTCGTGAAAGATTGGCGAGGGGGGACCAGGGATTGGAGTTCAGGCGAGCACCTGCCATGAAAATAACGATAAAACAAGGATAGGCTCGACACGTCTCTTCTGTGGGAGAGAGGTTGCAGGGTAGAGAAAAGGGCATCCCCCACTAAACCACTAAGTCTATTTTGTACTCTGTCAAGGCATGATAGGCTGTTTTTGGCAGCTCCTGCCCAGATATGGCAACAGTATTCCATCCTTGGACGTACTTGGCTTTTATATAGATAGAGAATTGCATCAGTAGTGAGATATCTTCTGGAGCGGTAGAAGGATCCCACCATCTTTCCAGCGACCTTGGCAACAGACTTGATGTACGTGTTCCATTTCAGATCAGGAGTAAAGGTCAAACCCAGAAGCTTGTCAAAACACAGGGCCTCACCCAGACGAGAGCCATCCATCACAATTGATGCCAGATGGGGATCAGAGCGCTGATGATGTAAGGATAGGAGTTTGGTTTTGGATGCATTAAAGGTAACCAGCCACATCTTCCCCCACTGAACCACGCGCTCGAGATCAGAGGAGAGAGAATCCGAGAGAACTTTGTCATTTACAGCCTTTGATGTGTTGCCGTAGATGGTCGTGTCATCAGCATAGATGTCAACGAATGATTTAAGTATGTGTTTAGGGAGGTCATTGATGTAGATCAGGAAGAGAGTTGGGCCCAGGATTGACCCCTGAGGGACTCCAGCATTTATATTGCAGGCCTCCGATTTTTGTCCATCTACCACTACTCTTATGAACCTATCGGAGAAAAATGATTTAATGACTGAGAAAACATTTCCAGTTATACCGTAGCTGGAAATCTTGTGAAGTAGACCCTTATGCCATACCTTGTCGAAGGCCTTTGATATGTCAAGAGCAATTGCCCTAGAAAGGAAGCCTTTGTCAAGAGATTCACTAATCCTGTGGGATATAACCGTCAGCACATCTGCGGTAGATCTTGCAGAGCGGAAACCATATTGTGTGTCACTAAGAAGGTTATTCCTGCTGAGGTGGTTGACTATTTCTCTATTTAATATGGATTCCAGCAACTTACTCATAACACACAGGAGACTTATTGGTTTGTACTGAGAGGGAGATGACTTATCACCTGAATTCTTAAATACAGGGCAAACTGATGAGGTCTTCCAGGGGGTGGGAAAGCACTTCTCCTTAAGGCAGCGCTTAAATAGTTTCGTAAGTATGGGAGCAAGTTCTGGTTGAAGCTTTTTTAACACTATAATTAAGAGAATGTTATTACTTATACCGAAAGTTCATGACACGTATTTGTTGACATTAAATTTGAAGACGAGGATGTTGTAGTATGTAAGAAATCAATCCCGGAGTAATGATTTTTTAAAGAAAAACAGAGCTTTAAAAAATTGCCCCACTTCTCCGATGAGAAATAGGTTTTTAAAAATAGAGGAGATCAATTTTCTACAAGATTGCCAAGTAGATATTATACACTCTCACGGCAATAAAATAATGCTCTGAGGGGTTCCTCCAGATTTGACAAATGTACTTTGATTAAGAACCTATCTGGTTCTCATATGTGTAGGTAAAAGATTGCATCAGGGGTCAGCTTCTTAAAGTATGCATTTATCACACTGTAGTATTATTAGATTGAAGTACGTTTTTTTTAAATCAATTTTCACCCCAAACAAGGCACAGTGCCACTTTTAAGTAGGGGGCTACTATCAGGGACATAATTTGCATTATGAAGGGAGTTTAATACCAAGATGTTTTTTCACTTGAACCTCTGCGTATCAGTATAGTTAGGAAAGCAGAATCCCGGAAGGGAGTTCCAAAGACTTGCATATCTTGGGAAGAAACTATTGGAGTAAAAGGCTTTCTTACACCTAGGGATCTATACTGTAAAAGGGTGGGACTTAGTTGCTTGTCGGGTTTGTCGGGGTAGTCACGTCGAGGAGGTACAAGTGTTTGTAGTTCGTCAGAGCATTCTCCATTAAAGTATTTGTAGGACAGGCAGATGGATGCAACATTTCGTCGATGGGACAGAGGCTGAAGCCTAGATGACAGTTCAGGACCTCTCAGGTTGGCGACTCTCTTTTAAACCCTGTCCAGGAGTGAGAGACAAGCAGGAGATGCACCAGCCCAAATGTGACAACAGTACTCTATACATGAGCGAATGGTGGCCTTACAGAGGTACAGGATACTTTCAGGCGTAAGTAATTTTTAAGCACGGTAGAGAGAGAGAGAGAGAGAGAGCCCATCTTCTTTGCAGCAGCCTTGGCAATGATCTCAATGTATCTATTCCAGTTCATGTTCCCTGTAAACGTTAGGCCGAGAGGATGGCTACAGAAATGTAAATGTTACGGCACAATAAGACTTTGCTTCTTGAGAAAGTAGTTTTGATTAATAATATGAAATTGACAAGAAAGTTCCTGCGGTTTTTAACTTTTAACTTTTACATTCAAATGAACATATCTTGGCCCCAACAAACATTTTATTGATCCAAATAAGCACCATCAGAATCAACGCACATTTGCTAACGCAAAACAAGTGTATTTATGCCTGTAATTAAAAAATCTAACGTTTTGCTTCGATAAAGTTGCTGAAGGAATTTTTGATATCGTTTAGGTTTTTTTAATTGTTTTAAAAAAGTGATGGGTGAGAGGTATGGAAAATATAGTGAATGAGGCAGTTTGGATGCCTGTGCTCTCGATATAAATCGATTCCAATACTTCATAGTCTTTCTTTGCCATCAAATCAGTCTTGCTCTTTTTGGTTCTCGTAAAATCAGTTCTCTTTATCGCTCTAGGCACTTTCTCTGTCTCTACAAATCTATTATCACAAATGTATGGAGTACTGTTGTCATATTTGGGCTGGTGAATCTCTGTTCCATTTGAAGGTTCTTGATAAATTTACAAAAACATATCTGCAATTTGATTGGCCCCGCCCTTTCTTCTTCACTACAATCTCTCTCAGAGATGTGATGTTGCTAGTCTCAATCATTTCTATAAATACTATTATGACATAACATGCGTTCCTCAAAATTATCTGATCTATTTCTTTTTGTTTAAGCTTGTTTGACTCGTTAGTCTAGTGGTCCACATCAAGTTGCTGTTTTAATATTTCATTATAATACAGATTCCTATTCCAGTAGCTTCTTTCCAAGGACTGCAAGATCGTGGAATATTTTCTTCTCACTCCTTTTCTTTCTACTTAAACGTTTTTCACCAGCCATCTCTTTCCTGCTAGCTCCTCACATAAAGTGATTGCATGCCTCGTTTCAAGCGATTTCCATAATAAAATAAAATAATTCTGTGTTGTCCTCAAAATTTAGTAACACCGTTTACCTCCGAGGACATTCGAAACTGAAAAAGTTTGGACTGATATATTTGCTAAATCACTAAAATACTTGTAGATTGGCGACTTTAGGTGATAGCGAAAGGCATTAAGTTAAACAAAAAAAAAATAGAAATAAAGAGTAATGTAGCAGAAGAATAAGAAACGAGGATGAAACAAAAGAACGAACACAAATGTCTTTAATAGGAAGGTATGAATATACGTGGCATTTTTGGTTCAATGTTATTAGACTGCACTAATGTTCAACGGACTTAACATACACAATCATGGATCATTATAACATTTTATAATTAAAAAATTTCGAATTTTATGGTTGTAATTTTGAGGATGGATAATTTAATGTTATATCGAATATCGTCAAATCAATATAAATAAAAAATATGGGAAAATAAAAAAAAAACGACAAAACACACACACACGCACGCGCGCACACACAATGAAACTATTGTTTTGCTCGGTCGTTTAGTTGCTGCTTTAGTTTGATCAATAGGGTCAATATCAAGTTGCTCGATCGATGGAAAAGTCAAGGGAGACTAATTTGTCTCTGATTTCATATTCATTCATGTGACACAAAATATTCTACAAACACTTTCTGAGTTCCTAAGTACTTGCCCCGCCTCCACATGGGAATAGTTATTCATAAATTCGACTTTTAATGTAGGCCATATCCTACTAACAAATGGTTTGTTGTCTTAGTCAAAAATAACCGCAAAAAGGCAAAAATACGAGACTTTAACTGTAGTCTAAAAGTAAGGTCCTTAGTATCTATACTATATTTTTCATGGATAGGTTTCTTTCGCTTTCAGTCCGTGAGCGAGAATGTAATTGAAAACAGAGGCTTATATCAAGATATCAACAAGTTTTGTTCAAGAATATTAAAACCAATGGGATGCAACGGTAGTTTTGTATTTGTGGTGCCTGCATTCACACTTGAAATCTGTTGAGTATAATCTGTTGAATATAGTCTGTTGTGGGATAAAAGAAAAGTCCGAGAAGATTTGTATACAAAATGTAATTTTCTATCTGTTTTATTGGGAGATAGGTAGAGTGAATTAATAGGAGATAAAGATGATTTAGTGTTTTACATTAAGTCAGTGAGTTACCGATGATATATATGTGATATTTTGCCGATTGCTTCATATATATATATATATATATATATATATATATATATATATATAGCTGAACGTCTGTGTGTGTGTTTGGTCACGAATACGCTCCTATATGGTTGACTATGATAGAAAAATTATCACATACAATGACAGAAGATGTATCGAGACACAGGAATGGGTATGTTTGATCTGGCATAATGATGATTCATTAAAATTGTGGGGTCTCCGTACGCGCCTCGTCCACAAAGTATGGAAATAAAAAATTTAAAAAAAAAAAAAACGTTTAAAAGTGTTTTTGATATAGATGTACATAATAATACTTTGATAAGTATATGTTAACTTAAACAGGGATGGTATAATAAAATTGTAGGTTCTGGCCTCCATAGAATGGAAATAGGCACAAACTTTAATAAAGACTTTTCATATCTATCTGCGTAAGTATACTTTGATAATTATGTTTCAGTTTGAAGAAATATTGTATAATAAAATTATGGGGTGTTCGTTCGCGCCTGACCTCCATAGAATGGAAATATGTCACAAAGTTTAACAAGGTTTTTTAATATAGATCCACAGAATATTGTGATAAGTGTTTCAGTGTGAACAGGTATCGTATAATAAATTATGGGGGTTATCTATTTTATTTTTACTTTCATGATATTTTGCTTTGGTTTTGATACCCCCAAATTCGAAGTTATCTCTTTACAACCCTTCCTTTTCATAACTTATCATACTTTCATAAATCAGAGTCCATTTTCTGTAGGCTGTTTTTGAACCCAGTCAACGACGGGCACTTTTGCTAGTATATATATATATATATATAGGGTGAAACGATAAAATTGAATACTAAATTCTTTTCTGTCACAGACCATCTGCTAGTTGGTCAGTTTTGTACAAATCTCAAGAGCGATAGAAGCCTTCTATCATGTCTGAAAGTGATACGATGTTCAACGAGCGAGATTGAAGATGTGTCACTGTACAACCCATGCTCTCTACCGAATCAAGTTATGACAACAGGACCATTGCCAGCACCCTCAATATGCATTACCACAAATTACAGGGACGTGCCCAAGGTTATGAAAACAAAGTTTCCGGTCAGAGTTATGTTCTTTGGTGTAGTTTTAATGAGGGCCACTTCCTGCCACCTCACATCTTCGAAGTCGGCTTAGAATTCAACGCCAGTGTGGTGATCCCCTGATGCAATGAGGTGTCCGCTGGCAGACCCCGGGTATGGCAGCAAGACTCAGCGCTGGCCCACAAGTACAAAGAGACCCAGGCTTGACTTCAGAAGGAATGCTACGACTTTAATCCGCTGGACTACTTCGTTTGGTTATACGTCGAGAACATCACCAACATGACCTCCCACAACACCAAAGCCAGCCTGATCGCCGCTATCCACCGAGTATTCATTAAGCCTCCGCCGCCGCTTGTGGAAAATGACATGCTCCCATTTCCGGACCCGTATCAAGGCAGTTATTGAAGCTGCAGGCAGCTACATTAGATATATCTCAGCTCTACTACATAATCAAGTTACCTGAATTTATTTCCCCAAATGTGTGTGTGTGTGTGTGTGTGTGTGTGTGTGTGTGGTTTTCAAACGTGACTAATTTTCACGTGGCTTTACATATGTTTGCCCAAACACACTTTTGGCAAACAAAAGAATCCTCTATTCTAATTCTAACCTATTTTTAAACAATGCATTTTAAATCGAATTGTGCATTCATTTAACTGACATATTTAATATCCAGATTTCCAAAAGAATGGACAATCGACTCTTTTGTGACATAAACAATATTTAACTATTTCTAATAGAATTAACAATGGAATGTCTAACATTCCATTTCCCATTATCTTTAACACTTGCCTACAGGGTTCGATTCTAGCCTTCTCCTAATATCATTTTCACTTATCTAGTATGTCTCCTTACTTACATGAGAAGGCGCCAGCCCTTTTATGTTACACAAATACGAAATCCGCATTAATAAAAATATCATATTTCAGCGTATTTCACGATCTGGCAATGCTAGGCGACCTGTCATTGTATATAATACGATGAGTATTTCTTAATTTGTTTTCATACATATATGGTTCGTTTTTCTCCAAACTCCTCATTGCAGATAAGATAAAGCTATAAAACCGGTTGCTAAGAATTTTATATAGTCCAAATTTTTATTCCATGGTTGGTTCTATTAGTATAATCTCCAAACATGTCTCAGATGAATGACGCTTGCTTAATCCGAGAGAATTAGTTCGCTGATTTCGTTTATTCTCTTTACTCATTTTACTTTGTTCGTCATCCAATGCGAACCGACTAACTAAATCTGGGTTTGAAATAATCGCTCAACTTATCTTAACTCAAGTAAGATCACATATAAGTCTGGTCTTTGAATGAATTCTAATCAGCAACAGACTACTGACTAATTGTTATTGTGCCGCAGGTTTCAAAATTATTTCTCGGCTATATTTTGTGTCCGTTTTTTACCCATGTTTTAACATTAAAAACGGACATATGTTCGCCGAACTGCAAATATATATGAGTATACGAGGAGTGTTTCAAAGGTAATGCATCCTATATTTTTATTCCGCCCAAATGGATGAGAGGAGATTGCAAGGTTATGATGACAGAGTTTATGCATTCATGATTTTAATGTTTTATCTCTATGTTGTATATATTGAAGGTGTGACACTAAATAATAAACCCCTAATATAGACGTGCGTCAGGTGAAGAGATGTGCCATTTAATTTCTGGTAAAAGTGCATTGAGAATGCTTGTGACTATATCGAAAAATAAACCATAAGGTACAAAACGTCGCTCGTTTTAATGGTGCCACTTTCGTATTTGTAGCTCTTGAACTTTTTCAGTTTTAAAAATAGGAGGTTTTACTTTTGGAACGACCCTCACAAGAAAAGCGTGCCTCGGGCGCCCATGTACAGCCATTGTCCGTCAGTGGCAAAATGCATTCGGAATTGTAGGGACTATGCAGAAAAATTACATTTTAGAGCACAAAACGTCGCTCGTTTTAATGCTACTACTTCCGTCTTCGTAGCTGTTCAACTTTTTTGGTTAAAAAATATGATGTTTTACTTTTGGAACGACCCTCGTTAAATTGTTTGGCTCACTGGTTAGCAGCAAATTTCACATCAAGTATATCAATCAATTTTATTCTATATACTCTCTCTTTACCGCCAGTGTTTGTCTAGTTTGTCTGCTTACGTACTTCTATCGCGCCAGAAGATATTTTACTTACGTACTGAATAATCTAGATTTGACTATCCACATACGCGGCTATACTGGAATTAATATCAGCTGATAAAATGACGGCCAGGCGTCGTTTTTGATCTGTTTTTCTCGGCTGAAAGTAATGAAATTCTCCCCATTTAACACATTGAAAATAGCTTTATAGAAAACAAAAACGCACGTCAATTAGTAGGTGTTATAATAATTTAAATTTTAATGTACCAATCGATCTTTCACTTTCAATTGAAGAAACTATTCTTTGATAAAAGCAATTATTTTTGTTATTTTTGTTGTGGTTAGACTAGAAAATTTCGTATTTGTGCAGCGTTCATACTTTACGTAAACCTGAAAGTCAGTCCACCTGAAGTCTCCCCGTCGAGTGTTAAAGAAATCCGTTGTTTTTTAAATGAACGTATCTGCATTCATATCATATTCGATCAAACGCAACATTCCGACATCCTGTCCTTTAATACTCTCTGATTGTTTATTGTTCATACACACTTACTTGGCATTTATAGACGCTTGATTTCCCTCAATTCTTGTGTTAATTGCTGGAGGCCTTATAGTAGAATGCAACCAATCAAAATCAAGGGTGGCTTTGTGACTGGGTTCGAACTTCCCGACCAGCAGCAATTATAACTTGCATACACTGATAATTGCCTAAGCATGAAACACTATTGTCTCTAGATATAAAAATGTTAATATTTATTTTAAAATATTATATATATCGTACATCTTTTTCTGTCAGGTTATTTCATATATATAAAAGGCGACGTTATTCTTTATTTTGATTTTAACTAGAACAAACAATTTAGCAAGATTATACACTTTTTGAAAGTAGAGTTTTACATGGGATCAAATACCGTTAATTATTATTCGATCTAAAAGCTTAATTGTGAGAAAGTTCGTCATTAAATCAACTATACGGATAACGACGTGTTTGACCACCATTCAGTAAAACCATTTTCAACTTATATAATACCAATCTACCCGTTGGCCCTTAAATGGTAAGATGAAAAATGTTCAAAATAAAAAGTGATTTTGAGATCATATTGTCTTTTATTGTCTTGAGAAAACATTTTTCAAGTGATGAGTGAAAAATAAAACTCAGGAACCCTTTCGAGCACTACTGCAAGCACTAATAAAAATTAAGGACACCCAACTAAAAGCACTACTAAAACCAAGTTTCTACCTCACCCCTTTAGAAGAAAATAATTTTAAGTAAGGCATGAAAAAATAAATCGTAAGAATACACAGGAGCGCTACTAAAAGCAGTGAATATGGTTATAAATATGATTCTAGTTATATATTGTATATTTATATTTAATTTAGTTTTTTTTTAACTCAACGGGGTTAAATTACATTTATTTGTAAAGAAAACACGTTAAAATAAATTGAAACAAAAAATATCATTGACCTTGTATATACTTCGAATAGCAGCAGTGGCTTTTAATATCGGATATAAGACCATGAAATAGGTAAGCAGGCGAATTTTTTTGAAATTGGGAGTCAGATCCGAATGGACGGTTTAAACACCCAAGCAAGCAAGCTGATTTGAGTTTTATAATTATATATATTAATTTTTACTATTAAATAATTCTATAAAGAGGACACAGGTTCTCTTGATTCAATATTTAAAAATGAATTTTCTAAACTAGTTTAAAACTTGCAAGAGTTAACACCAGGAAAACAACAATAAAACATCACAGTTCTTCCGCCGTTCTGATTTGAATCCCATTAGCATTATTGATCCATTTAATTTCGTAATCCTTGAAATCAAATTGCATTTTAACGATTGCTTGCATTTTATATCTCATTCTCATAGAAAATGAGCACAGCATTAAATTTTTATTGTGCAAAATGATAGAGTTGGAAAATTGGAGACCTTTATATTTAATACTAATTCCAGTCTTTTACTATGGAAAGTAAGCCCCCCTATCGGGTAGAGCATTGTCATAAAGTTATTTCACCTGCTGCTTAATTAGCGTAAATACGAAGCTCTGGTTGTTTGTTTATAAATATACAAGTAGTTGGAAGATAAACGGATATTTGGTGCCAGCCTCCCATGCTCAAGTCAGCAACTGACCTCTAACCTCATCGGAAACTGTGTCTCGTGATCGTCTTTCTCCAGGAGGGCTTCACAAGATTCTCTGCATCTCTGCGTTGATTTCTGCTGAAAAGCAAAAGCAAAGCTTTGCATGCTCGCCGAGAAAGAAGACAGACGCTCATGATTTCTAGCTATAAAAAGTTAATTTCACAAAAATTACATATTTTTACATATGTACATCGTCAGTTCACCAACACTTTTTAAGTCTCCCAAAAATCTTAATCTTCGTCCACTGGATGGCGGTCAGGATAGAGCGGGGTCTCGGATTTCTGGGAGCATGTTTCTTTCTCGAAAATTGGCTTCAATCTGCTTAAAACAACCTGAGCGTTTGCTTAAATATTAGAGTAACAGGGTTGGGTTGGGTAATCTGCCAGACCAACAAAAATTCAACACGTCAAAAGGGAAATTCCCAGCCATTTTGAGTGTGTGCAATTCAGCAAATCGTCCATAGTTTGAAAATCTGGGACCAAAAATGAAATCTTTTCACATGACCCTAAGGGGTCAAATTCTGTCATTCAGCCATCGTCTGAACAGGTGTTCTCCAGGCCAACAAGTACAAATCTCTTTTCTACATTATTCTGACGTTTCCTGTTATCGGATTTTTTAAACAATAAAATTTATGTCTGTTTTTCTCAAGTACAAGTACATCACTTTTGATAGGTCACCCGCCGCTGTCCGGGATTCAATTAACGTTCAACAGACAATCTTAGCATATTTACTATCCTCTTTCAGGATTAAGAGGGGTCTCAACCTCCCCAATGGGGATCAATATCGCTCCCTCAAGATGGTGACGTCACATTTGATAAGGCCATTTACGATCACCGATAGATTGTTGTACGTTCAATCTCTGAGTAGGGATGGGTGCTAGTCTAGCCACGCTGATGAACTGTGATACAGTACTTATGTGGATCCCTATATATATTATTGTTTTTAATTATATTTTACCTATTTATTTATACAAATCCTTTAATTCATGAAGCTCAATGTAATTACAAAGCATATAACAAATAAATGACAAAAGTCTATGTTCCAAATTTCAAGATGTTGACCATCTTACAGTTTATTACTTTGAGTACATTGACATGTACAATTCTTGACAGCAGCTGTTTCGTAGCTAGGAGTATTCATTTAATTATTATATCAATCAATAACTATATGTTGCTCTTAACTCGTCAGAAGAAAAAGCACTTATCAATTCATCAACAGAAAATAAATGCATATGAGCATGATGACAAAATTCGAAAATTTGATTCGAAAATTGATTGATATAATAGTTTAATGAATGGTTTTGCGCTACAAAACAGGTGCTGTTAGGAATTGTGCATATTAACGCACTTAAAAGAATAAATTATAAGATGGTCAACATCTTGAAATTAGGAATATAAGCTCTTTCATATATATATATATATATATATATATATATATATATATATATATATATATATATATATATATATAGTCTGAAGAAACATTGAGTGTTTTATAAAAAATTAACAAAAATATTAAAAATGCAGTTCAAATTATTAGGAATACTATGTTCTAAATATCGCAGATTTAGCCCTTACCGAAGCCGGCTTACAACTAGAAACTTCGTAGTCATCAAAGAGAATAATACTGTATAGCACTGAAAATTTAAAAAAAAGACCTTAATTTGTTAAATAGAAAAAACTATCTACAGCAGCTTCGGAGATTAAAAAAAAAGACAGCTGTTAAATTCATGGTTGTTGGTTGGTTGTTTTTTTTTTTTACTGCATATCGACCCCTTTTCAGGTTATTTAATGCCGAATCCAGTTATTTTGAAAGAAAAAGTTTTTAATAGAATATATGTTTTTTTTCAAGTCAGTTTCTATTTAACCCATATTTGGGACCCTAACAGGTGCTACCACTCTGGGAAAAATGGCAATTAAGAGGTGGCTACACACTCCCCCAAACCCGCAAGCTGAAGCCTCACCATCGGATATAGTTAAAGATAATATCCAGGACCTTGTTAAATTCATGGTTCTTCAGTAGAAAATACTATTTTTATTATAAAAACGTAAAATAAAATGAGTGAAATTTAAATTCCTGATGTAGTATATATATATATATATATATATATATATATATATATATATATATATATATATAATTATTTTTTTACTATAACAATTAAATACCTACAAACACTACTGTTTCATCCTTTCGAGGGTTTTCAGTGCAGGGATCATGATTAACACCAGTCGACAGATTCAAACTCTGGCTCGATTAGCAAAGACCGTATCCATTCGGCTACCATTAACCGCGTGAAATAACGTTGAATTTAAACATTTAAATTTTTAAAGGTTCTTTACGTCAGTCACACAGTGATCTAATCGTTATACGATGATCTATGCATAAGAGCTAAATTGACCGACTTAATTCAACTGAAAGCGCTCAACGATAAGAAACGAGTTTCTTAAAGGGGCTGTCATAATTATTTTTTACTATAATAATTAAATACCTACAGACACTAGTGTTTCATCCTTTCGGGAATCTTCAGTGCAGGGTATCACGATAAACACCAGTCGACAGATTCGAAATCGGCAACACGAGCCATCTCTGGCTCGATTAGCAAAAACCATATCCATTCGACTACTATTAACCGCGTGAAATAACGTTGAATTTAAACATTTTTAATTTTTAAAATTTCCTTTACGTTAGTCACACAGTGATCTAATCTTTGTAGCCAATGGGCGCGCATTTATCAGTTAAATATTCACGTGACCTCGTATTCATCAGTTTCTTTTTTCTTTTTAACGGGGATCAGATTTCTTATTTCTTTATGTCGAGAAGAGATTTAGTTCATCTAGACGTTTTAACTTATATTTAATTTTTCACTATTCGTTACAACTCTACTTTCAACCGAGTCGTTGTTTGTTTCGTTCACCACACTCTTTTCTTCTACCTCTTCTTTTACACACGTCCGTTCGCTTTAGTGACTAAAAATCGTCTGTCCTCCCGCTTTCCTTTCCTCGTTATTTATGGAACCAGGGTACGAGATTCTCCGAGATTCCCCGAGATTCCCCGAGATTCCCCGAGACTTTTCTCCACATAAAAGCATGCGGGCGCCATCTTGATTCTCAATTTGTGCTCTGCAGGCACAAACGCGCAGCCGCTTTAACGGTAAGCCACTTCTTTCTCCGCAGTTTTTGTTTATTAATTATTATTAAAATTGTGATTATCATTTTTTTTTGTTATTATTTATTAATGTTTTGTATGAGCGTGTTTTCTTATCCTAAGTTTATTTTCTGTATACCTACGTTTGCTGTTTCACTTCTACACTTTAATATATTTAAGGGTTCTTTAATGTTCAGGATAGTAAATTTCCTATTCAAACATAGTATACATCGCTCGTCTTACTTTCTTAATACAATACTATTTTTCACTTTACTATTTTATAATTTTAAATATATTTCTGTGGTTGTAATATCTGCTTTTTAAATCAGAAGATGTCATTGTTACGTAATAGTTTTTGTTATTCGACTTTTATTTGACAAAGGTTGTGGCGTGGTAAGCGATGCTTTTGTTTAGGCATTTATTTTGTTTATTTAGTTAATATGTCTCTCATAGATATGTTTTTATATTTTATTATACAACATCCCGTGCACTTTTCCTACTACACCATATTCTGTTAAAAACATTAAAAAGATATTCTGACCGAGGAGAAATCGTCTTATTAGCATCTTTTTCAGCCTTCAAACGGTTTTGATTGTTTTAGGAATTAATGTACCTGTAGTAGATTGATAACCTACGACTGGATCGGTTAGAGAAGATAGTATCACTTTAGGGCTAGCGATACAGTATTTCGCCAGTTGCTGGTTTCTCGGTTCATGATCAGGCGCCGTTTTTTGGTAAGGAAGAGTTAGTTTTAATCGGTATTGAACAGGGTCAGTTTGATTTCGCTTTCTGTTTGGCATTTCACAACCTGAAACATCGACTTCTTCTTTGTATTCGTTTTTCATGCCTTGAACATCCGTTGTATTTTCTATCTTTAAGCAAAAATTATTGTTTGGTCTCACAAATTAAATCTTTGGGATGAGTAATTTATTTATTTCTGAACTGTTATCCTCATCTTCATAGTTGTTGTTTCAATACGTTTTGATCAAATATTCCTCTGGCCTTCTTCAAGTGGTTGTTAACTGCAACGGGATAGGAAGGCTGAGTCTTTTAACAGCATCGTCAATAACTACTGCCTTTCATAGTTCTGGTTGTTTCACCACGTTTGGCCAACTAATCCTCTGGCCTGCTTTAGGTAGGATTGAAACCGCTATCTTCAGACAATGCCAGCTTGCAACAGTAGAGATTCTACGCGTCTATCCACTGTGCTACGAGCTATTTTATCAGTCTTCTCCATTGTGGATTTTTCCATTGTGTCAAGATTTATGATTGAAGGGTGAGAGCTCTACTTGCAGTTTAACTATGACGTCTTTTCGTAGGTCTTTATTTGCTTTTTCATTTGATCTAGCTGACCTGATACCTGACTGTTATTATTACTTTTATTTCTCTAGCGTACCACTTTGTGGCCAATTTTGTAACAATTGTTGCATGTCTTGTTTCGGTATAAATAGTCTGTTGCCAAATGTTCTGCCCAGTAAATATGGGAAATCTTTCACTTTGAAAGAGACGACCATTTTTCTCTTGTGAATGGATATACTCTTTGCTTTCTCTACCTTCCTCGGGGACTGATTTTTTGACTTGTACTTAATTTTTCTAGCATATGATATATCAGACTCATACATAGTTTTTGTAGTTCGCTTTTAACTCTGATTACTCGATGGCTATCTTCGGTCAGTTTTTGCAGCATAAGATTTTATTCACTTTTTAGTCTCAATAGCATTCTACGTCTTACATCCGCGTTTTTAACAGAATCAAGTCTTTGGGCGAATATTACGCATTTGAAATCATCGGCTGATAATTCTGACAAACGAAAGTCATCATAATGATCATGTACAATAGACACAGATGTAAGATAATCCTCGTGATCTCGTTTTTAAAAATTGAAACACTTCCATCTTTTCTGAAATAAAGTTGCATTTGGACAAAATAACTCACACAAAAGTTTAATTGCTTCAGAGAATTGTAAATAACTCGTTTCTTCTGTAGGATATAGTAGACAAATTACTATGCTCTGCTGTTCCTAGTTTTCTTAAGATTAAGTGAATCTTTTTCGATTCCTATCGTCTGTAGAAAGCTTTAAATGCATTATTTTCGTCTGTAAGGTAAGTGAATGCCTGAATTGAAGTCCAAATTGTTTTGTGGGACAATGCCGTGTTATTTTCATTAATTTTTAATTAATACCTTAATAAGTAATTTTCCATGTTGTTTCTTGAATTGAAAGAACAACCTTTGCTGCTCTTTCTGTTGCTGTTTCTTGTTCTTTCTGTTTGAATAAGCATACGTTCCTCGGTTCTCTGTTGAAGGTCAAGCTGCGCTTTCATAAGCTGAGTAAAAACTTTCATTAGGCCTTCCATAATGTCTCCTAATTATTTTATGTATACACATATTATATTATAATGTGATATATATTGTGTATAGATTATATAGATATATAGATATATGCAAGAAACCACACACGACCCCTTTGTACATTCAATAAATGGATATACAAATAAATAGAAAGATAAGAAAATTATTATATACTCTCTAAAGTAAGACTGTTTCAAGTAATACTAACATAATCAGTATAAAATATCACCATCAGATGAAGTTGCGACTTAACTAAAAGCGTTTACAAAATGTATTTCTTATTTACCGTATACAATGATCTACACCATTCTATTCCACTTTTACGACTTCTCGTCTTATTCAGTCATTTTTTTTTACTCTGTTATCTTTCCCCTACTACAACCTCTATGTTCCTGTTTCCACTACTTCCCGTCAAACTTGTTCTTTCTTCAACCATATCAAACATCTAACGTGCAGCAACCAAGCCAAATATTCAGAGTTAGTTGCAGTTTTATATATATATATATATATATATATATATATATATATATATATTTGTGTGGGTGTGTGTGTGTGTGTGTGGTATATATAAGCGCATATTTATATATACATATATATGCATATATATGTGTGTGTGTTTATGTGGTATATATAAGCGTATATTATATATATATATATATATATATATATATATATATATATATATATATATATACAGAGCCCTTCGAGTTACTTTAAACTGTATGAAATTTGTATGTACTTTTCAACTTCAAGCAACTAGAATAATACATGTGGTTGAAAATTACTCCCTTGGGGAAAAAAAACTTCATTTATATTTGCGTCTCTAGTTTGGCGAGGTTCAAACTGTTTTTGCATAAGTTCTGCAAGTCTTTTCGATTAACACTGCATAAGCAAGCATCCGTAAATACACTAATTACACGATCGCATGCTTTCTAAATAGTCATACTTTGCTGTCATGTTTTCACTCACATTACATTAACTCTTTATATGATCTGTGACTTTTCGTTTTTAGAGTGATTCCATTCTGGCAATGATTCCATCAGTGTAATCTACGAAAAGAAATAAAATCTGCATTTACAAACGATAATAATAATAGTCAGCTATGCTATATACGTGGTATATCTCTATCGTTTTCTTGATACATTCCACACAGTTCCATTCTATTCCCCTCTCCTCAAAGATAAAACATTTATATCAAGAACTTGGACAGCTACAACCACATGAGTGAATTTTTATTTCTTCTTCTCCGTAGCAAAAACCAAATGGCACTTCCATAAACAAAATTTCTTTATTAGAACACCCTAAAAATACCATAAGTTTGTTTCTCAACCGACTACAACATGGCTACATTAAAGTCTAATGTAAACAAATATGTATTGAGCAGTCATCTTAAACCTTTTTACGTAATCGTCTGCCCATTCGACGAATTTGTTTCAATCTTATTCTAGTGGCGTTTATTGTTCAACTAAAAATCTCTTTAAACCTTTTTCCTGAGTTGCCCCCAGGCGTTGATAAATAATGATCCTATATTAAAAAAATGTACCTATCGGTGTCCCTATTGGCATAATTGAATTAAAAGTTCATTACCAAGATAAATTTATCAAATACAATATCTTTTGAGAATGTAATCAGGACAATGTAAACGAAAGCGTTAAGCAGTTAATAGACATTAAAAGAAAGATACAATAAAATCAAAACTGGTGACGTGATAACGCAGCCGTTCACACTGCTAAGTCCACAGTAGTTGAGAAAATAAATTGTGGCTTTGAATTGCAAACGCTATTTAATATACCCGTCATCCTAAACACAAATTCGATTAGCGTTGTCACCATTTTGGAAAAAAAATGACCGATGTCATATGTGCATTTGACGAGTTTTTAATACCAGCTTCATCCATGATACGATTGTAATGCTTAAATATATTGAAAGGGGCTCCTTCAGTCTTTGACAGACTATGGACACCCACGAAGGGCTACCTGCGCGTGGAATTTTTGTGACAGAAGGTGCGCAATTTCCAGCCATACCTCTCCTGAACCAACATTGTTAAATACCAGTGTCAAGTGAATTTTATGTACAGGACGACTGAAAATAAATACAGAGATAAGTGGAGAGCACATAGAGTGCCTAGAATTCCCAAATGGTCGCCCATCTAATACTAACCAGGATCAATGTTGCTTAACTCCGGTGAACTGACGAGAACTGGTGTGTCAACGCGATTATGCCGTATATACTTAAATATTTTTAGACAAGGGAATCTATATTAAAAATAGTAAGAAACTTTTTTGTTTTACCTACTCCTTCTCGATGAGTCTGAGCAATTCTGAACAACCCTATACAAGTTAAATACAAGATGTACAAATCCGAAAGATAAACCAATATTACATAAGAGAACCAGATGACGCAGTAGATATTTTTCTTGGCAATTTCCTTATGAATTTCGGAATCAAACATCCAACATATCTAATATAGTAAATAAGAACACGAATCAGTCTTGAGGCTACATACCTCTACCTGACAACGTAAGGATAGGCAAAGTCTTATTTGGCCTTAATTCTCTATATCATATGAAATAATACCATAGAACTGTTGATAACTTGAAAACTATTCATGTGATCGATTTAAATATTTGTTAGAAAGCATCAGATCCAAATGCATATTACTTGAAAAAATTGGAAATTGAAATGCCGTAACGAAAGTTTTCAGTATTCAAAGATTCTTCTCTAAGTCATATAATATGTCGGACTTAATTTGTTAAAATATGGATCAACAAAAAAATAAAAATAAAAATACATGTACAGTTATGAATTAATTCTATTGAGTTTACTGATAATAATTATAATCTTAAAACTGTCCATACAAAATGTTAACCAGATCGGTCGAGAAGTTTCCGAGATAAAGTTGAACAGACAGGTAAACAAACAAACAGATGAAAAGAAATATAAAATTTACTTACGAAGATGTTTCAGAAAGATCAACGTTAAAATAAACACTCCAAACTTAATTGAAACAATACTCGAACGTAGACCATTTTTTGTAAATTGCGCTATTTTAAAACACACGTTTAACAATGCAAATGAAATTAAAAACTTAAAGGGACCTGCTCTTTCCTCTCTCAACCTACGGACAGAGCCTTTCGAAGAGATGATTGGATGCAAACGAAATTACAAAACATGACATAACCTTGCTCCTCCCAGCCGACGGACAGAACCTATCACAGAGATGATCGGATGCATCTCAAAAGAAACAGACAGTCAACAAATTCAACGCCTAACACATTACTTCGCAACATCTTGAAGAAGAGGAAAAAAAGACAAATATTTATTTGTTCTTTTGTAGATGATGGCCCAAAATATTAGTAACTGTTTCATATACATATTTTTATAGCCTTATTTGTGTTTGTTAAAACAAAAACAAACAAAAATACATATACAGTTATGGGTTAATTTTATTGAGTTTTCTGATAATACTTATAATCTTTAAATTTCTTGCCCGGGGAATTGTATCGAAAATTGTTTATATTGATTATTTGAGAAATTACATTGCACCTCTTGGTAACCAAAATTAAAAAAAAAAACATCTCAGTGATAAAATAGTGATATACTGAATATGGACACATCCAGGTTCCTTCTCACAAGAATATGATTGGCTGGTGTAAGCCATAAATACGGACCGGTATGGCAGCCTATAAGAGAGATATCGAAAGATATGCCGGACGCGTAAAACTTAAGAATATTACTAGCTACGAAAAAGCGTTTATTAAGGCAACTTACTAGATTGTATTACTCAATTACAGTAGCCAAGACCACTCAGCTACTCCAAACAAATATATCCTTTTCTGGGACATATCATGTTACATTTATTTACTGTTTCTGACTAAATCTAAAAACAAACACAATTATGAAAGGTAAAATAATTCAAAGAAAAGAATTTCACGCTGAGTCGCTAAAGTCGATAGTTGTCAATATCAATCCCGTTTCAGCAAACTATTCTATAGTCCCAAATATAATTACCCGTAACTTATTGAATGTCATTAGACTTATCGAGAAAACGGAAGCTATTTCACGCGTAAAAATATTATTTCATATAAAATCTCTCGTGCTTTCAATTTCATTTGTTATTTTTTTCTGAAAAGATTATGAATATAAATCGAATACTCAAAAATTATAATAGGCATAGTTGAAAATGATTGGTATATACGAGATGTCTTCAATAAGTTTTTAGACTGTTTTGTGTGGAAACTTTTATTGACAATGCACACATGAAACTCTAGTTTCCATTTCGAAGTAATCACCTCCGACTGCAATGCACTTGTATCATTCCAACAAATTCTTGAAGGTCTCATCGAAGTTTTTTGTGTGAGCATGCCAATGGCCCTCGTCACAATCTTTTTCATATACTCAATTATCTCATAACGACAGCCTCTAAGGTTTTCCTTGAGCTTAGGGATTAACCAAATGTCACAAGGAACAAGGTCTGGACTATAGGGAGAGTAAGGAACTGTCTTGGTGCCCGTGTTGGTCTTTGACAAGGACTGCACCCCTAGGGCAAACTTCGCGCAAATCTGCATCTTCAGTTCCTCACGAATAATTTCGTGTAAAGTTCCAACACTGATATCAAACTGTGCAATTATTGTCTTTATAGACACATAACGGCCCTTATCCATGAAATGTTTTGTTAGTCTAATCAACTCTGATGTTCTGACTTCCTTACTCTTCCTACAGATCTCATCATTCCTCACAAACTCCCTGCCTTCCTTGAATCTCTTATGCCACTCAAAACCGATGCTTGATTCATACATACAAGATTGTGCTAAAGCTGTCTCAAGCATTCCATACATTTCTGTGAAATTTGTCCATGTTTAACCCAGAATTTCATTGCATATCATTCTTCTAAAGTGCCTTCACCTCCAGATTGCATTTTTTAAATTCACCTGGTGTGACAATCAGGCTTTAGTAGGGTGTATTTCAATTCATGCTCTAGCTGTTCATTTGAACCTGAAATCATAAAAATTGGTCAGTCATCTCTTAAGATGTATAACAATAACGTACTGAATTTTCAAGGATCTATGATGATTTTAAATACCTATACAAAAATGGTCTGCAAAGTTATTGAAGGCACATCATAACTAATATTAGTTCTTTTGTTTAAAATATTTAAAACGTATCAGAAAATTTGAATAATTGAATACACGTTTGATGCGTTTTTTTAGACGAGTGAACTTAGACAAATGCAAAATCTACTAATAGCTTTTTTCTAAAGCTGGCAAAAGCTGGAATTCTCTATCTGTTGAATACTTGATGCTTCGCCAGAGCTATCAAGAGTACTTTTTATCACGACGCCATCACTAGATGAGGTGCCTACCACGGCTAAAGAGATTCCCATCTACCCTCGAGAGAAGGATAGACCGCGCCAGTTTCTCAACCTGGTATTTTACCTCCCGGTGCATACAACGGCCCATCTTCCCAAATGATCACCTATCTGGTACTGTCCAGGCTCAACGTTGCTTAACTTTGGTGATCTGGCGAGAACTGGTGTATCAACGTGATTGTGCCGTAGAGTAAATAATAAAAAATATTCCAGAAATAATATCTCAATGTTGACAACTTATCTAGAATATTTGCGTTTCTTGGCTTAGCGATTCCAGGATCCCCATCCTGCATTAAATGAAAAAAGTAATAAAAACTCCTGCATTTAGATGTTCATAAGAAAAGATATGAAGCAGGAATTTTAACTACTCCTTCCTCAGACCAACAGATCACTATGAACACCCGTCAACACTTTACAATGCACTAATAGTTTATATTGTTGTATATACTCATGAAAAATGGAATATATTTGCAGAGCACGAGATGAAGGTTCAATGTATCTGAAAAATATTTAAGAACTCTCCTTGGACTAACTTTGTGAAATAGACGAAGAAATGCAGACATCAGAAATAGGTTTAATATTAACAGATTCATAAACAACGTTATTTGCAAAAAACAAAGAGAAACGTTGTTTGGACATGTTTCATTCAACAAAGATCCAGAGGACTACCACCAAAATTATGGGGCGATCAAGCATGAGATTGACATGACTCATTACAACTAAATGACTGGTTGAAGACGATTATAATTGCTGAAATGTGGTTTCCAAGCATGTGGCGAAAATATCTGATCTATGCAATAATCAACATTAAAAACTTTCAAAGTTATTTAATATTGAAAACAACACTTATTCTACACGGTTCATTATATAAGATTAATTTAATGCAAGTTTCTATTTAACATATAGCAGGTACTTCGATATATCACAAGTGTTGCTATTCATAGACTACGTGCGCTATCAAGCGCACATAGCTAAAAGTTGTTTGTCTGGCGGAATATAAACTTATTTAGATTATTTCCAAAATACAACGTCTATTCTAAGCGATTAATTATACACGATCAATTGAACATATGTATCTATTGTAGCCATAGTTGCAGAGGGGGTGCTGCTTCATAATTTCTCAAAACTGCTCATGTGAACACGACAACAATAGATTTGATAGTAATTGAACTCGGCATAGCTGGTTCCATAGTGAGCTATGTTGAACTAAAATCCTGTAAGATTAAGGAAATAAGATGATCAATAGTAAAAAAGTTTGTTTAAGCTAACTCGTTTAAAAAAGAGGGTATTGGTTGATTGTTAGTTATTAGTTTTTAGTTATTAGTTTTTAGTTATTAGTTTTTAGTTATTAGTTTTTAATTAATTAGTTTTTAGTTATTAGTTTTATATATTAGTTTTTAGTTATTAGTTTTTAGTCATTAGTTTTTAGTTATTAGGTTTTAGTTATTAGGTTTTAGTTATTAGTTTTTAGTTATAAGGTTTTAGTTATTAGTTTTTAGTTATTAGTTTTTAGTTATTAGTTTTTAGTTATTAGCTTTTAGTTATTTGTTTTTAGTTAATAGTTTTTAGTTATAAGCTTTTAGTTATTAGTTTTTAGTTATTAGTTTTTAGTTATTAGTTTTTAGTTATTAGTTTTTAGTTATGATTTTTTAGTTATTAGTTTTTAGTTATTAGTTTTTAGTTATTAGTTTTTAGTTATTAGTTTTTGTTATTTGTTTTTAGTTATTAGTTTTTAGTTATTAGGTTTTAGTTATTAGTTTTTAGTTATTAGTTTTTAGTTATTAGTTTTTGTTATTTGTTTTTAGTTATTAGTTTTTAGTTATTAGTTATTAGTTTTTGTTATTAGTTTTAGTTATTAGTTTTTAGGTATTAGTTTTTAGTTATTAGGTTTTAGTTATTAGTTTTTAGTTATTAGGTTTTAGTTATTAGTTTTTAGTTATTAGCTTTTAGTTATTTGTTTTTAGTTAATAGTTTTTAGTTATAAGCTTTTAGTTATTAGTTTTTAGTTATTAGTTTTTAGTTATTAGGTTTTAGTTATTACTTTTTAGTTATTAGGTTTTAGTTATTAGTTTTTAGTTATTAGTTTTTAGTTATTAGTTTTTAGTTATTAGTTTTTAGTTATTAGTTTTTGTTATTAGTTTTTATTTATTAGTTTTTAGTTCTTAGTTTTTAGTTATTAGGTTTTAGTTATTAGTTTTTAGTTATTAGTTTTTATATTAGTTTTTAGTTATAAGTATTTAGTTATTAGTTTTTAGTTATTAGTTTTTGTTATTAGTTTTTATTTATTAGCTTTTAGTTATTAGTTTTCAGTTATTAGGTTTTAGTTATTAGTTTTTAGTTATTAGTTTTTATATTAGTTTTTAGTTATTAGTTTTTAGTTATTAGTTTTTAGTTATTAGTTTTTAGTTTTTAGGTTTTAGTTATTAGTTTTTAGTTATTAGTTTTAAGTTATTAGTTTTTAGTTATTAGTTTTTATATTAGTTTTTAGTTATTAGTTTTTAGTTATTAGTTTTTAGTTATTAGTTTTTAGTCATTAGTATTTAGTTATTAGTTTTTTATATATGTTTTTAGTTATTAGCTTTTAGTTATTAGTTTTTAGTTATTAGTTTTTAGTTATTAGGTTTTAGTTATTAGTTTTTAGTTATTACGTTTTAGTTATTAGTTTTTAGTTATTAGTTTTTTATATTAGTTTTTAGTCATTAGTTTTTAGTTATAAGTTTTTAGTTATTAGTTTTTAGTTATTAGGTTTTAGTTATTAGTTTTTAGTTATTAGTTTTTAGTTATTAGGTTTTAGTTATTAGTTTTTAGTTATTAGTTTTAAGTTATTAGTTTTTAGTTTTTAGGTTTTAGTTATTAGTTTTTAGTTATTAGGTTTTAGTTATTAGTTTTTAGTTATTAGGTTCTAGTTATTAGGTTTTAGTTATTAGTTCTCGTTATTAGGTTTTAGATATTAGTTTTTAGTTATTAGGTTTTAGTTATTAGTTTTTAGTTATTACGTTTTAGTTATTAGTTTTTAGTTATTAGGTTTTAGTTGTTAGTTTTGAGTTGTTTGGTTTTAGTTCTTAGTTTTTAGTTATTAGGTTTTAGTTATTAGTTTTTAGTTATTCTTTTTTATATTTGTTTTTAGTTATTAGTTTTTGGTTATTAGGTTTTAGTTACTAGTTTTTATATTAGTTTTTAGTTATTAGTTATTAGTTCTTAGTTATTAGTTTTTAGTTATTAGTTTTTAGTTATTAGGTTTTAGTTATTAGTTTTTATATTAGTTTTTAGTTATTAGTTTTTAGTTATTAGCTTTTAGTTATTAGTTTTTAGTTATTAGTTTTTAGTTATTAGTTTTTAGTTATTAGGTTTTAGTTATGTGTTTTTAGTTATTAGTTTTTATATTAGTTTTTAGTTATTAGGTTTTAGTTATTAGTTTTTATTTATTAGTTTTTAGTCATTAGGTTTTAGTTATTAGTTTTTAGTTATTAGGGTTTACTTATTAGTTTTTAGTTATTAGGGTTTACTTATTAGGGTTTGTTATTAGTTTTTTATATTAGTGTTTCACCATTTACCAAGGTCAGAAGTTACTCGAGAATAAGAAAATTTCTTTGCAGTGCTGTGCAAGACGCGCTTTTGCTGTTAAAGTTATACGGGGGAAGTCAGTGATAATTCAGTTGTCTTCCGTCGTTATGATTTTTTTTCCGAAACCACACATAAGTTTTGTATTTGCTTTATAAACGCGTACAAAGAGTTTATGTTTAGACCTAATGACTCAGGCATCGTTCTATACTTTTAAATGTTTCAAAACTTTGGCTTCTTCAGTGGATACATTTTTGTGTTGTGTCCGGTTGGTTAGAATGAGAAAAACGGTCATGTTCAAAGTTTTCAAAACAGCTTAACGCTGTTAACTGGAGGGATGTGTTTTACTCCATAAATAGGTGACGGTAAGGTGATATAATAAACAAGAATACTGGTGTACACCATCAAAACGAATGGGTATAGCAGCCCGGGAGTGACGTTAAAAGATACGCCTAATGCCTAAAACTTAAGCATATCATCAGCTCCGACTACAAACAACTGTTCATTAATGCATCTTACTAGATTGTATATACTCGATTATGTAGCCAAGTCCACTAAGCTATTTCAAACAAATATATCTGTTTTCGGGGAATATAAAAAGTAAACTAACACATTAGGTTAAAGTGCACTTGGAATCAGTATAACTAAAAAAAATGTTAATTGTAAGATGTTATCGTAAGCGGTTATATAATGTCTCTGTCTGACAAGTATTATTTTCAAAGATACAAAATCTGGCTACGATGTCAGTGACGATTTTATGGATTTCTTTTTGAATAATCAACGATGTCTTTTGTTTCTAAAAACTTAATCTCAATTTAAAGTTCGGTGTGTGTGGGTGTATATGTTTATATACTTTATTGACAGTATTCACACCTAAACAATCCTAAAATTCACACTTTAACTATGTATATAATTTATTTACAATATTCACACTCAAGCCTATCGCTATAAATTTTAAAATACAGCTGCCATGCGAACGAGGTCTAAATGTGTGTTATGTTTAGTTTAATTTAAGTTTGTGTGAATGGGTGGAAACCATTCGTGTTAGTTTTGATAACTCTCACTTTTACAAATTTTAACAATGTGTATTAGAGCTTAATCAAAGAAATATTCTTCGTATTTTAGTTTCGTTTTTAATGTTTTAACGGGATTTTAGGTTACATTGTATGACTGCAACCTCTGATTTGACTGAAAACTCAAATATTTCATATTATTTGGACTGCTGTTCTCATCTTGCGTGTCATTTTTACAACGTTTCAGTCGATGTAAACTACGACCTTCTTCTAGTGTATCTTGTCGAACTCGGGAATGTTTCTGTCGAACTTGGGAACCTGGAATTTTGAACGGAACCCTTTATTTACTTCACGGGGTAGTATGCTCTCGTTCTGTCAGCCATAACTTGATAGAGGTCCTAATTCGCATAATTTTTCGGTCGCCCACACTGGTCATTGAACCTTCAACTCGACTGATAATTGAACTTTCCATTCGACTTTTTCCAAGTACTTTAACCACTAACTTACAATTGATTTTTCCATACAAGTTCCATACAAATATTTCCGAGTTCGACAAGATACGTCTGAAGGAGGTCGGCGGTTGTAGCGACTGACACGTTGAGAAAATGGCATTCAATATGAGAACAGAATCCAAATAATATGAATAACCAAATTTCATCTAAAAGCTTCAGAAACGTGATATAAAATATTTTCAGATTTGCATTAAAATTGATCCATTGTCATTGGTCACTAATTAAGCAACGTTTCTTGGATTTTAAGTTCTTCTTAATTAAACGTCAGCTTTATAATTGAGACATTCCCTAGAATAAACATCGTGTCTTTGGTTTTGATCAGCAATTGAATAAGAATTCTAAACGTAAGGTTTAGTATCATTATATCTTTATTTTAATCTTTTTAACGGGACATAAATATGGTGCAATTTTATTCTGTTTGGAGAATAGATTTTCCCCATGCTTGAAAGGAATTCTAGTTCATAATAATGTTAAGTTTTCTATTTTTTGGGGTGTGAATATGCATCGATATAAACGGCCATGTCCGTCCAGTTCTCGGTGTGTATGTCTGTCAGATTTAAATTCAAAATGTAATTTTTATCGCTAAAGATGCAGCTTGGCTCAAACATGTTACAAATATTCGACTATGCTTTTTAAAATGGCGTCGTTTAGCGCTGTCAAGAAACATCATGTGAAAAGATGATGCGCTTTTTATACAGCATGATCAGCATTTTGGCATTTAGTTAATGCTAATGCCAATGGATTACAAGTAAATAACAAGCCTGCCCTTTCACGTCTTTCTACGTAGAAATAAAGCAGTCCGTGCTTTATCACATCTATCTAATCTTAAGTATTAGATGCGAGCCAGAAGAAAGGAAATTCAATCCATAATTTTAGGTCACAGCAAAAAGATGGCGTCCTTGAATCGCCAGTCATTAATCCGAGAAATAATGGATGCATTGTCTACCCTGGAGTCCATTGACATTGATGTTTTAGTTCTAGAATCCTATCTGACAGAGAGTAAAAGGTTATTCGCCCTAGGCATTACGTGGCAGATGTCATTTGAAAAGGAAAGGTTATGTACGAAAAGGTTGGACACTCATCAACACATCAACAATGACACACGTCTTTATGATGCATGATAGAAAATAATGCAATTGATTTATGTACATGTAACTTAAAGATCATTATGATTAAATAGCAGGGATGATTACGAGAATATTAATTTTCGATAGTTCAAAATAGTTATTGCTATGCTTTTCAAATAAGTTGCTAAACGTGTCAAGATAATAGGTATGGTTGACGGAGTATGATCTTATGGTCACATTAAACTTCTACTTGAAGTTAGACTGCTGATTATGTAGATTAATAACAAAAAGGACATCAGTGCTAAAATTATTCTCATTGAATATAATTCTTAAAAATCGATAATAAAAAATATGCAGTATAATCATGTTGATACACCGACT
Organism: Euprymna scolopes; assembly: GCF_053919585.1. Taxonomy (NCBI): domain Eukaryota; kingdom Metazoa; phylum Mollusca; class Cephalopoda; order Sepiida; family Sepiolidae; genus Euprymna; species Euprymna scolopes. The sequence goes on from NC_136503.1 coordinate 36,048,303, forward strand.
TCCGTCAGATTACCGACGTTAATAAACGTTGAGTCTGGGCAGTAATAATTGAGTGATGCTCTGGAAATACCAGGTTCTGTATGTTATCTCCGCTTATATCGTATTTGTTTCCAGTTGTCTTGGACTTCGTATCATTAGAATCAAACAGCGTGGATTCAGGAGAGATGTAAACGAGATTTCACAACCCGTGCTTCAAAAGTACACGCGCAGCCACCTTTGTAGGGATGATCTCTTGTCTGTCAACACTGAATGGAGACCATGATGAATAGATGAATTCAGCCGTCACCAACATGCCTTAATTTTATTCCAAAGTACTTTTCCTGTAGAATCTTCATTATCTCCTCTTCCTTTTGCAATTTTAACTACTCCTTCCTCAGACCAACAGATCACTACTCTTTGCCCCTTACCCTTTCTATCAACATTATTTTCATCTTACATACTCATGCTACCATTTCCAATACATACAACTCCCAATCACATTTCTCCTGCCATAGATTTGCATCATACCCTCTCTCTCTTCCAGTAACACCAATGACTTATGTAGTCTGCATCGACCGAAATATCTCTTATTCTGTTTTATTTATACACTAGGTAATTAATAATTTATAGTTAACATTGAAATAATCAACGTCGTTTTATATACATAATGTACAGAAGATACTAATATGTACCCCTTCTCTACTGACAATATCTATAGACTTTCTTTTAGTGGTATACTGCAATAGTACGTTTACTAGAAAGATGAACTGAAATAATAACTGCTACCAAGTATTTATTAAGATTAATAAAATAGAAGAATATACAGATCGCTCAAGCCTTAATCTGTATGTCTATAAAAGTGAGAATATGTGTGTGAGAACAGCTTTCAATCTATGTTCAACGAAGTTTTTGATTTACAGATTTGAAATTTGGTATATAGGGTATTCAGATATGTGGAAAACGTTTTAATCGATTTTCGTCTGGAAATGGACTGCTAAGGTGTAACAATTGAAAAATTGGTACTTGAGAATCGTCGGATTTTAATCTGTTTGTCAACTATTTCACGACTGTTCATGCACGAATCGTTCACATGACAGATTCCTTATGTTAAGAATAAATAGGTTTGAAAACACTTTAATAAATACTTCGCAAGCTGGCCTAGTGGCTATCGTACTTGATTTAATGGCTTTAGATTTTGGTTTCGATCTCAGCTCGAGTAAACCTTTTGTTTTCGTCTGTCATTCAACCACAAGGTAATGTGTTTTGTCTTCAGAGTATTGTATAAAGAACTTTGTATGAAAGCCCTTCCAAAGGTTGACTTTTCAATAATGCATTTTCCTCCTGTTTAAAGATCTTGAATTACCTTCTATTATAAATGTGAATTCCCCAAATATTGGGTGTCGTTGTCACTGTGCACTCCGCATGTAACACATGGTGAGTAAGACTAAATCGTCGGATGAAATAATTTCACATACTAAATCTTATGTTCAGAATCTTTATTCTAATTTTGACACGATTACAATTCTAGAAGCTATTACCATTTTTAGAAATGCGAGGTTTATGTTCCTAAAAATCATTAAAAATATGAAAAAGCAAGATACACACACACACACACACACATATATATATATATATATATATATATATATATATATATATATATATATATATATATATAGTAAGCTATAAAATATATATGGCGATTAGACTACACTGAATATTCCGCGTTTCATCCACTGTAGGACTCTTCAGGCTTATGCGCTTCAGGTTTATATATATATATATATATATATATATATATATATATATATATATATATATATATATATATATATAATCGAGATAAGACACTGATTAGAAATCAGATGAAAGATCCTGATAGATATTACTTGAAGTAATACTTTCAGGGCGATCCTAGCCAAAAAGGAGAAGCTCAATATTTAAGAATAGAGCAATATATAAGGTGAGTGGTTATATTTTAATTCTGAAAAAATAACATATAGACACATATATTCGAATTAGGAATTTATTGTTTGACAAAACGAATATATAGAAGGGGTTATGTTGATTTCCTTAATCCATGGATTTTCAATAATGGCTCATATCATCAAAGGAAATGAAATGCGGTTAGCAAAATGTTCAGCTGTGAATAGACACTTATTTTGCTTTTCAGCACAAATATTGAAAATATGGAAATAATTATAGGAAACGGGAATTTGATACAACCTGGGCAGTCCATTATCGGAAGGAGTACAATGTCCTCCGGGGTTATAAATCCAGGTAGGCAGAATGTTGGTCCAGTGGAGAAGGTAATAATCCCATATAACAAAAAAGCGTGGTTGCTCCTTATTGATTTTCCGAAAGGTATATGGAGTAGCCGTATTCGTTGGTGCGCTGAGTGTGTTTTGGTAGATGTAATCCAAAATCTTTTAAGTGTTGACACAGTATATCAAATGTTGGATGGATATACCATTCCATTGTATGTATTCCCGTGGGTAATAGAATTTGAGCATTGAATTATGTATGCAATAGACCTCGAAATCAATGGTATGGGTAGCAGATTAATCGGGGAGATCATATTCAGAACGATGCGTTGGACGACTAGCTTCTGGTGTGAATCCCGGTAAAGTGCTGGTCAGCTTTCTTTTTGATAGTGGGTGAGGGAAGCCTTTTAGATGAGGGAAAGAGGACGGTGGGGTGAAGTATAGAGGGTAAAGAGAGAAGAGGGAGGGGTAAGATATGGCGAGCAAGCAGGTGCTTAATGGAATTTCTTCGGGGGGGGAGTTGTAGTTTAGTATTTGGTAAAAATGTTGATTAATTTTAAGTTCAAATAGGAAATGGATATTGTTGTGATTTTAAATGGGATTGTGTATGATATGGGGTGGCGTGCTGTTTTTGCTGAACAGATGGGTGAGTGGGTGAAGTGGAGATGGGGACGAGTCATGATCTGAAGTTTTGGAATGCTTGGGGGTTTACTTATTTAAGTGGGTTTAAGGTTTAATTTTGAGGGTATATTTAAAAGTAACTTGATTAACAGAGATGCAGTTTGTCACTTGTGTGATCTGGTTTAATTAAATTTATTTAAAAAATATTTCTGTTTGGAGGCGATCTATAGATGAGTTGGCTTTGCCGTTCGTTGGGTTGGAATCGATGTTTGAGTGAATGCTTTATATACTGTGGGTAATTAGCTATTTTTATAATGGGAGGACTTGATATAAATTCGGGGTTGGGTGTGAGGTTGTCCAAACGTGGTTGAATTTAACTATTTATATAATAATAAACTGTATATCCATCTGTCAAACCTAAACGTAAGCGCAGATATAAGCACATATACATCCACAGACACACATACATACGTACATATGAATATACACACATATACATGTGCATATATATATATCCATAGCATACACATACGCATACTCACTGATCTATACCACGCATACACACATACACACTTATATACACACGCATCATTATATTCATGCACATGTGTACACAATTACATATATACACATGATAAAACATACACGCATGCACACATATGAAAAAAAGCGCACACATAGGGAACTACATATACATCCAGGTGCGCCTGCATGCGCGTGTATCGGGTGTATAGCTGCGTCTATATACACGGCCGAACATCCCTATAATCGTGTGCAAACATGCAAGTCACACCCGCACATGCATACCATCGTATACATACAACAAATAAACATATCTACATAAGTGTTATGTCCATACAGAGATACAACGAGCGTGCATCTCACAATTTAACATATACACACATCAACAATTGATCGAGTTTAATGATTCTATTTTAGAGAAAGGGAGTAATCCCCATTTGCCTGCGCATACAGATGGTTGCATATAATCATATATATATACACACACACCACAAAACGCACGCCCCATGCTCACACATATAAAAAGTAGTTCAGGTATGCTAATTTAAGTGGTTTTGAGCTGGCTATATTTGAATTTTTCCCGTGCTTGTATAACGAAAGAAGCTCATTTTTGGTGTTTATTGTTGATTTAGGGTATGTTATTATTGCAACTACCTCTGGGTGCAAAGGTGGCAAAATTTGGATTTAGGGATGTATGAATTGGATTTTTTCAATATATCCCATTTTAGCGAGTACGGAATATTCCTATGTTGGAGGTCTTTATTCAGAGTTGTTAAGGAGGTGCCTTTATTGCTATTTTTTACATGGGGGCCACCACTTATCAAGGCCCAGGGGACCAGTCAGGGATAAGGGCTATTGCGTGTACAGTAATCAATGAGATAGTATTGTAGTAATCATTAGTATTGGAGATTTGATAGAGTGTCTTACTTAAGGGGCGGTTCATCAGGAATTTGTTTATGTTGGATTTGAAGACATCCAAGTTGTAGTCAGGTGGGAAACAGGCGAACGGAAGAGAGTTCCACAATCGTGCACTTCTGAGAAAGAAGCTTTGCTCATGGAATCTACTTTTGGATTTAGGCACAGATAAAGAGTGGGGGAAATTATTGACAGTAGTTTCAGCCAGAAGGGTGTTTCTCGTGAAAGATTGGCGAGGAGGGACGAGAGATTGGATCTCAGACGAGCACTTGCCATGGAAATAACGATAAAACAAAGACATGCTCGCAACGTCTCTTCTGTGTGAGAGAAGCTACAGGGAAGAGAAAAGGGCACCCCCACTAAGCCACAAAGTCTATTTTATACTCTGTCAAGACAGGATAGGCTGTTTTAGCAGCTCCTGCCAAGATGTGGCAGCAGTACTCCATCCTTTAACGCACTTGGCTTTTATATAGATAGAGAATTGCATCAGTAGTGAGATATCTCCTGCATCGGTAGAAGGATCCCACCATTTTCCCAGCGTCCCTAGCAACAGATTTGATGTACGTGTTCCATTTCAGATCAGGAGTAAAGATCAAACACAGAAGCTTGTCTAAACATGGAGCCTCCCCAAGACGAGAGCCATCCTTCAATTGATGCCAGATGGGGATCAGAGCGTTGATGATATAAAGATAGAAGCTTGGTTTTGGATGCATTAAAAGTGACTAGCCACCTCTTCCCCTATTGCACCACGCGCGCTCAAGATCAGAGGAGAAAGAATCAGAGAGAACTTTGTCATTTACGGCCTTTGATGTGTTGCCATAGATGGTCGTGTCATCAGCATAGATGTCAACGAATGATTTAAGTATGTGTTTAGGGAGATCATTGATGTAGATCAGGAAGAGAGTTGGGCCCAGGATGGACCCCTGAGGGACTCCAGCATTAATATTGCAGGCCTCTGATTTCTGCCCATCAACCACTACTCTTATGAACCTATCAGTGAGAAATGATTTAATGACTGAGAGAACATTTCCAGTGATACCGTAGCTGGAAATCTTGTGGTGTAGGCCCTTATGCCATACTTTATCGAAGGCCTTCGATATGTAAAGAGCAATTGCCCTGGAAAGGAAACCTTTTTCAAGAGATTCACTAATCCTATGTGATATAACCGTTAGCACATCTGCTGTAGATCTTGCAGAGCGGAAACCATTAAGAAGATTGTTTCTGTTGAGGTGGTTGACTACTTCTTTATTTAATATGGATTCCAACAACTTACTCATGACACACAGAGACTGAGAGGGAGATGACTTTTCACCATAATTCTTAAATACAACGCACACTGATGAGGTTTTCCAGGTTGTTGAAAAGCACTTCACATTAAGGCAACGCTTAAATAGTTTTGTAATATGGGGTCAAGTTCTGGTTGGAGCTTTTTCAGCACTATAACTGGAATGCCGTCAGGGCCAGTTGTTTTACTGGAATCAAGATTCTTGATTAGCTTGGCGACCGCACGCACATATATTTGTATGTTGCATAGCGTGTTGTCTGTTATAGGAGGAAATACAGAGAGTTGATGGTCTTTGTTGCATAGGGTAGAATTAGCTGCAAAGTTCTTGGCAAATAGTCTGGCCTTGTCTGATGCTGACAAGATGACCTCAGGTCCATTGATGATAGTTGGGATAGAACGCCCGCTTCTGTTCAAGATCCTGTTTGCTATTTGCCAGAATCGGTGGGAACCAAGCCGCTGCTCAGCTACTTTGGATTTAACAGACTGAGCATATAGCTCTCTTGCATGTTTTATTACTCTTTTACAGTGGTTGCTGGCAGTCCTGAAAGCAGCTTTATTCTCAGTACATCTATTACGTTGGTAGCTATGGAAAAAGTGATTTCTGTGCGCGATGGCAACAGCACATTCAAGGGAGAACCATGGCTGGTTGTTAGGTTTTTGTTGGAATTTTTTGGATGGTATAAATCGGTCTATGCCTATAATTAACCATTCGGTCAGGTCTGATACTATAGAGGACACATCCATTTTAAACATGGAATGCACAGGTAGGTCAGATATGAATGTACGGAAGCTATCCCAGTCAGCCATAGAGTATCGATATACAGTACGCTGGAGAGGTACGTCTGAAGACTTATTACATTTCATTTTTATTTTAACTGCTACAACAGAGTAGTCAGAGGATCCCAGAGGAGATAGAACGGAACATGAACACAGCTCAGGGGAAGTTGTGAGGAAAAGGTCAAGAAGGCTTGCATATTGACCGGGTGTACCGGACACACGGGTGGGTTCGTGAACAATCTGAGTGAGGTCATAGGCAATGGCAAAATCATGACAAAACCTCCCCTCGTCATCGGTTTTATTTGAACCATTCCATATGGACATTGAAGTCACCGCAAATGTGAATGTTAGCCGAAGGATGAGCAGACAGGATGTGATCAATTTTCTCAGATATACTCTTAAATATAGTAACCCCACTGTTGTTGGGGCGATAGAGGGCAAATATAAATGCAGTGGTGTAAGCTAGTGCAACCCGGAAGCACATATAAGGTAAATTAGTGTAGATATCCCTACCACATTGAAAGTTATCTTTGATGTAGGCACATATTCCATGCCCATGGGGTCAGATTTAGGTGTTAAGTTAGAGTATCCTTTAATTATGAATTCGTCTAGAGAAGTAGTTGGCCCTATGCCAGTTTCACTTAGAAAGAATATGTCCGGTTTCGTCTCCTGTAATTGTGTTTCAACCTCTGGAAGGTTGGAACGTAGACCCTGATGTTGGAGAAGGGTCTACGTTGGAGGATGGAGTTCTAGGTTTATTCGTGTTTCTTTTTTGGAGATTTTTCATGATTGTTGAGGTTTTGGGGTTTGTGGAGCAGGTCGGTAAACTTGGTTGGAGCAGGATAGAGAGGGAAAATAAGAGAGAAAAAGAAAATAAATTTTTTTGTAGCACATGATAAGGTAAAGCCGTAACAATTACCCACTAGTATGGCATCGAGAGGCCCTACCAGAAACTACTGTATGGTCCAGAATCCATTCACCAAATTGCAATACAGCAGCCCCGGTATTTTGCAACTGCTGATAGGACAGCCTCCTTAGTGGTTAATCCAAGGTTCGGGTCCCTGACTATCAGACGGGTAACGTCAACCCAGATGAAACGTTGACCTCCAGCACCCTTACTAGTGATATGACCAAATGAGTTGCCGTTGCGCTGATATACTTGTGGGATTTTACATTTGCATTAATGGTGTTTAAACTGTTGGAGTTGCTACTATGAGTGTGTGATAGACTTGCAGAAGGGGAAGGGATAATTAGATTCGAGACGTTTTCAGGATGGGGTTCCTGAGTAACTTGGGTGTTACCATGTGTCTCATTTGTAGGGTTAGCATAGTGGGAGTGAATGGAGTTCTCTAGTGTTGCTGGTTCTATAGTTAATATATTTTGAGTGCGATTTTTGGGTGTTCTATGAGTTATATTTACTGTTGTATTGGAAGTTCGGTGACTGTACATGAGTATATAACGCCCTTGTGCATGCAATCGTTTATTAAGGGGCATGGTTGTTTGTTTCCGCAATTACAATTTTGTGTGGGTGGAATCTGCCGGGGGAGAGGCATTGGCTTTTCTTATTTTAAGGTTATTTGATGCTATTATTGCTTGTGCTAGGTTAGGCATAGTGGAGTAAGAGATTTTTTATTGAGTTTTTATTTAATATAGTGCTGTATCTATGAAGTTGCTGAAAGGATTGTTCAATTATTTTAAAGAATTCCTTTCGTATATTAGTTTTTACGTTGGAGCTGTTTGAACCATATGGATTCTTTTCGCCTTAATTTGTTGCTATTCTTTTTATTTTGATTGCTACTGGATTTAGTCTTAGTCTTTGTGTGCTCTGGATTAGGATTATGCTTGTTCGAGGGTTTACGGATGGGGTTATTGTTTTTCTTTTGGGTCATGCTATGCGTGATTATGGATTTATTCTTGCTGTTTTCTAGTTTTTTTTCCTATGTATTCTATCTTATCAGTATATCCCGAGTTGCGTAAGGCATTATTATAAAAAGTTGCTACTTGGCTAAATGTTTTCTTGTCGGCTGATAGGTTTGATATTCTATTTGAGACGGATTCGATCGCTTATTGCTTGTATTTGTGCTGAAAAGCAAAATAAGTCTTTATTCACAGCTGAACATTTTGCTAACCGCATTTCATTTCCTCTGAAGAAAATCCATAGATTAAGGAAATCAACATAACCCCTTCTATATATTACTTTTGTCAAACAATAAATTCCTAATTCGAATATATGTGTCTATATGTTGTTTTTTTCAGAATTTAAATATAGCCACTAAAACATGTAAAAACACTCTGAAAAAGAGTTAAAAACATATTTAATTTAAAAAAGGAAGCACAAAATGTTATAAGCTCTATTTTCTATTTGGTTTTACCGAGCTTTTACATCTGGTTGATATTACTTTATAAATATTAACTCTTCAATATGTATAATATACCTTCGGTTTGCCATCTTGGATTATTTTGGTAAACTTAACTGTAATTCTTTTTTCATATATATATATATATATATATATATATATATATATATATATATATATATATATAATAGATAGATTATTCATCTAATAAACGGCTTTCTAACGATCATTATTGATCTGAAACAATGCTAATTGTGCCTAAAATCGCAGGGCCAAAGGTTATTATTTCTCCTTATTAATCGGGCATACTTTTTTTGTATGCGACAAACTCGGCAAGCAGCAAATTCATGCTCATTTACTGTACAGTAGACGTTGCCAGATGCAGGAATTCTTTCTACTTTAACAGCTTCTTTCCTCGTACGGATTGTCTTTGGAATCGATCCCTTGCTTTCTGATTCCTCAACTGTACAAACATGAAAATATTTTAATGTAATATGAACAAGAATCTCGCTGCACAACTCTTCAGTTAGAATACTTTTATAAATCTGACCCTAATTTACTCCTATAAATCTGATCCTTAATTTACAGTAGCGTCTAACGTCTCAGTGGATGAGTGCCTTATAGGGGTTAATTAAAGTTAAAAGAAATATTTCACGCGGTTTTATTGGAGGCGTAGTGTCCTTAAAATGATTCATTTGGCTTTATTGTTGCTTTGTTATTAGATTTAGATCTGACCTCAGTAAACTTTATTATGATATCCAATGTGCCACAGCCAATCTGCACTCTAAACAAGTGTAAATGTTCTAGTCAGTCAACGAGCAAGACAAACAGGCACTTTATTTTATTTCTATAAATTGATTTGGAATATGATAACTGCAAATGTAAAACACAACGATTTATTTCTTATTTTTGTGAATATCCTGCGCAATCACAGACAGACGGCCACGAATTTTTAGCAATATCGGCGAAGTCAGATTGACGTCTCTAAATCAAAGTGTTCGACTGCTTTAATTGTATTAGTAAACAATCACGTCCTTTTTTTTCGAGCACGAAATGTTCGATCGAATCCTTAACAAAGATCATGTCTACATGCTAAGTCTAGTTCATCGATCCTTACTTGTCGCTGATAGCAATCGATTTTACACGTGTCTCCTTAGACGTTTCCCTGCGTCTCGATTATTCGTTAATCAACAAATCTATTACTGTATAATTAGTGACACGCCTACACATAATTAAGCAACGATTGACGACCCGAAAATGGGCGCTTATTTTTGAGGAATTCCATAAAATAAAATCAATAACGCTGCACATCTAGACTGATATGTGAAACGTCTTTCGGTTTGTTCGTTAACTACTTTTATGTTATTAAATCTATGGAACCCATATTTGGTACAAATTCTCCCGTAATTATGTGGAGTGCCATAGACGCTTCATAGTCCAATTGGTTAACCTTCAGCAAAGTAAATATAACCGACTGGGCCGTTTCTGTTGACTAATGATAAATATATATTTTTCAGCTTCTTTCAGCAAACAATCATTGTTTACACTGACAGGGTCAAGAAATGAACTTCATAATCTCGTATAAGATAATCAGCTCTCTTTTTCTCACAAAAGAAAGGTTACTAGTTTTTTCTTCATATTTAATCGTTAGATGCATGGCAGGTGCTGAACTAATCTCAAATCTTTGCTTGCCTCCAGTAGAACACTCGCTTTAAGAACAGTAGAAAACTCGCATTAAGAACTCAACTAGCTCTCGCCACTATCAAATATTATTTTTATTTTGTAGCTAAAACCAAACAAAATGATCACGAATAGGATTTCTTTCTATCTATTATCTGTGGAACACATTACTACGGTACTGCCTCTCAGTAGATTAAAACATACTAGTCTTCAAGTCTAGTGTCAACAAACACGTTGAGCTGTGCTTTTATGCAATCGTATCATTTCACTACATTCATTGTTTCCAACCCTTTCCTAGTATTGTTCATTATCCAACTAAATATCTTATGAGTCTTTTGAACTTGAGTGGGTTTTGGCCTTGCTAAATGCTGACTCAAACAATCGCCATTATCTATTATTGATTCTTTCGTGGTTCGGTGAAATGTTTCGATGCTCCGCTTTGAGTTAGCTACTCAGGTTTTCGTCGCTGTTTACTATAATGTATTCAACTTCTATTGCACATAGAAATACGAGCGTTCGATGGATTGACTTTCTTTCATAGAAAGAAACGGCAAATCGAACCGATGAGTTATTTGATTTTTCTAATACTCGTGCGGCAGTCATTTGTCAAGCTTCTTATTGCTTCGCAGGTTGCTCGTCCATAATTCAGTTTCACAACTTCGCACTATTTATGGAAGAATAGAAATTGAAACCATAGCAACTCCGAATTACTATATTTCGGAATATTTGAGATGAGGATTGATAATTCGTTGTATTTGTATTATTCAGACTACTGTTCTTATCTTGAGTGTTATTTTTACAATGTTTCAGTCGATGTAACCTCCGTCTTTCGTCAGGTATATTTTGTCCAACTTGGAAATCTTTCTCTCAAACTAGGGAATCTGCACAGAATTGTGAACGGAAACCTTTATTTAATTCACGGTCTACCATGCTCTTGTTCTGTCAACGATGACTGGGTAAATATCTTAAGAAATTCGATCACTTACTAAGCAGACATTGTATAGAATTAAATGTTGCATAGTCGGTGTATAATCAATCCTACTGTGTCCCTCTAAATTATGGATCGGCAACTCATTCGACCCCGCGGCCAGATCGTGTTATAATGAGGGGTCGCGAGCCTGCCGAATTAATTGAAATTTAATGAAAAATCAAGGCAAAATTACGTATGCAGACCACTATAAACTTATTTAAATCTATAATGACAATAGACACTTATAAATCAGAAAAACAAAAGAAAACCTAAAATTAAAAACACCTAACTAAAAGTAGTTGTTTCTCAAATACTTCAAAGTGCAAAAAATCACCTGAAGTGAAATGAATGCAATTATGATGTGTATGTTTGAAAAATTTTATAGAAAAGATAAAAATATGTCTGATTGTAATATTCAGAACTTACAAATAATAGGTAGCAAGGGTAAGCGGTGGAGGGGGTCGTTGTTGAAGAAATAAAATAGAGACAACTTAGATCACCGAAGTTAAGCAACGTTAATCCTGGTCCGTACTAAAATGGGTTACTATTTGAGAATTCCAGGTGTTGTATGTGTTCTCCACTTATCTCGGCATTGTTTTTAATCGTCTAGCATTTCTCCTTGCCACTGAACTCAAGCAGAGAGGTGTGGTTTGGATTGCGTAACCCTTGCTTCAAAATTACACGCGCAGCTACCGTTATAGGGGATATCCATTGTTTATTGAGACTGAACGGAGACATTGCATTGTATCATAACATATAAGTGAAGTTTTTATTTGAAATTATAATGAAGATTTGGTGTCTATCTGCAAACGTGGCTTTTAAAAAATAATCTAATTTATAAAACTTACTATATCTGTTTGTCTGTCTCCATATTTCCAAACTCTATCTCTCCCGAAACTAAAAGTCGCAGAGCGGCGCTAGGGACCTGAAATGACTGAATTTTTATTGACCGTTCTTTTATGGGTCTTTATCCGGTTAAATAGGTTTGAGCAATCAAAATTAAAAAAAAAAAAACAGTTATACATTTTTTAAATTCACCTTAGTTTATTTTTAATCAGTTCATAGGTATGTCACGTTTGT